>NW_022437086.1:2439478-2468578 GCF_009761245.1 Sapajus apella | reverse complement strand
GAGGGTGGAAGGGAGGGAGGGGGGTGAGCGGGAGGGTGGAAGGAAGGGTGGGCGGGAGGGAGGGAGGAAGGGTGGAAGGAAGGGTGGGAGGGAGGGAGGGAGGGAGGGCGGAAGGCAGAAAGAAAGAAAGAAAGAAAGAGAGAGAGAGAAATAGGGAGGGAGGAAGAAAGGAAGGAAGGAAGGAGGGAGGGAGGGAGGGAAGGAGAGAAGGAGGGAAAAAGAAAAGAAAAAGAGAAGAAGACGGAAGGAAAGAGAGAAGGAGAGAGAGGGGAGAGAGGGAGGAAAATGAAAGTTAACGCCATAGTTTGCACGGTGGGAAGGCAACGATGGCATTAAGAAACAGAATTTGGGAGGGACTGCAGCTGTCTCGCAGGGAAGTGAGGTTTGGCCACACTGAGGACAGGTGCCTGAGTGATACCCAGGTGGTGGCTTCTAGGAGCAGCTGCAAATACTGCAATTTGGAGACAGGTGATGCTGAAAATATGACAAGAATGGAACATGGGATGGAGTGTTGATCGTCGCATATAAAATGCTGGTTTAATCCCAGGGAGGGTTTTAGTGTGAATGAGTTCTAATTTAATTATAAGCTATCAGTCTGCAAATACAACCAATTGAGTTCAGTAGTCAGGAAACACAGAGGTGAAAGGGACAGAGCCCTGAAGTCGGAGGGAAGTGCTCTGGAAAAGGGAGGCTGGGGCCGGGTGTGGTGGCTCACGCCTGTACTCCCAGCACTTTGGGAGGCTGAGGAAGGCGGATCACCTGAGGTCAGAAGTTTGAGACCAGCTTGGCCAACATGGTGAAACCCTGTCTCTAGTAAAAACATAAAAATTAGCCAGGTGTGGTGGCGGGTGCCTGTAATCCCAGCTACTCGGGAGGCTGAGGCAGGAGAATCACTTGAACCTGGGAGATGGAGGTTGCAGTGAGCCGAGATCTCACCACTGCACTCCAGCCTGGGCAACAAGAGAAAAAGAAGGCTAGGCGTGCAACAGGAGCTCAGAAGTGTTCCCATTTAGACTAAGTGTGGGACATTATGAGCATTATACTATATATGGACATTGTATTAGATACATATAGTATTATGTATGGCATAATATAAATATGTAGTAAAACGTCCATAATGTCCCAATTATTATATACTATAAATTATAATACATGAAGTGTAGTCTATAACATGTATACTATATATTATATATAGTGCACAAGAATACCGTGGGACACAGAAACAAGCCGCTTAGAAGCAAGGATGGATACACTGCTGCTGTGTATAATCCACTTTTTTTTTTAGTCATCATCATCTCCACCTGGATTTTTTTTTTTATGGAAAGATCTATTTTAATTTAAATATTTTTAACGGAGGTCAAAAATGTCATTTTCCATCTTTGCTACTGTCAAGTGTTCAGTTCAGTGGTGATAAATATATTATACATGCACATTCTTTTTTGTTTTTTTGAGACAGAGTCACTGTCACCTAGGCTGGAGTGCAGTGACTTACGGCAACCTCCATAGCTGGGATTACAGGTGTCAGCCACCACACCCGGCTAATTTTTGTATTTTTAGCAGAGATGGGGTTTCATCATGTTGGCCAGGCTGCTCTCGAACGCCTGACCTCAGGTGATCCACCCACCTCAGCCTCCCAAAGTGCTGGGGTTACAGGTGTGAGCCGCCGCGCCCAGCCATATATATTCTTTTTTATTTCCACCCCGACCTTCTCTCCCTTCCTTCCTCGCCTCTGGTGACCAGCAGCCTACTCGCTATTTTCACGAGATCCTTTTTAGCTCCCGTATGTGATTGAGAACATGCCATATTTTTATTTCTGTGCTTGACTTATTTCACTTAACATAATGACCTCCAGCTCCGTCCGTGTTGCTGCAAATGACAGTATTCCTTTTTATGGCTGAATAATAGTCCATTGTGTATACAGACCACAACCTGGTTTTTATTTTCTGGGCACACTTTTAAAAAGGGATTATGACTGCTTAGGTGATTTGTTAGTTGAGGTACGACTGCATCCATTTCAATAAATACTCATTGAACATGCCTCTACTCCAGGCTCAGACTGAGAAGGCTCAATCAAGTGACACACAGCAGAGGCACACCTGGGCCGACCCCAGTCCTGAAGGCACTGCCCGCTTTTGTCTGTCGAAATGAAATCTTATTTCAAAAAGCATTTTAGGACGTTTCAAGGACTTAAATGAGACTAGCCTGGACAACATAGCAACACCCTGTCCCTGTTTTTAAAAAGGCTTAAATTTACCTAAGGGAAGAAGCATGCACAGGAGTTGGAGGAGGGAAAGATGAATTGAAATCTCTGAGGAAATAGGGAGGAGGTGAGGCTGGGAGGCTGAGGCTTGGAGGAACCGTGGCAGATGGGCCCTTCAGAGAGGGCACAACAGGGTAGGGGAGCAACAGGGGCTGAGCTGGGGCTCTGGGCTCCTGCTAGGGGTGCCCTGCAGAGGGGCACAGATAGCGCTAGTGGCCAGCCATACTGCCAAGTTAGCAGCAGGTATTCACCTGGGACTAGGCACTGCATCTGTGCTGTACCATGAGAATCCAGTGTTGAACAGCACTCCTGTAAATCTGTAAATTCCCCAGCCCAGATTCACCTGGGCCAGCCACCACCCAGCTGTTGACCAAAAGAACCAAATTCTGTAAATATTTAAAGAGGTTTATTCAGAGCCGATGTGAATGACCATGGCTGGGGTACAGTCTCAAGAGGTCCTCAGAAAGTGCCCAAGGTGGTCAAGTTACAGTTTAACTGTACACATTTTAGGGAGACAGGAATTATAAGCAAAGACATAAATCAATACGTGGAAGGGGAACATTAATTTGGCCGGGTATCTTGAAGTGGGGTTGCTCACGCATCACAGGGGGATTCAAAGCTTTTTTGCAGCTGAGTGCAGTGGCTCACACCTGTAATCCCAGCACTTTGGGAAAGCCAAGACAGAAGGATAGTTCGAGACCAGGAATTCAAGACTAACCTGGGCAACATAGTGAGACCCTATCTCTACAAAAACTTAAAAATGAAATTAACCAGGTGTAGTGGTGCACACCTGCGTCCCAGCTACTAAGGAGGCTGAGATGGGAGGGTCGCCTGAACCCAAGAGGTTGAAGCTACAGTGAGCTATGATCATACCACACTTGAGGAGTAAGGGGAAAGGAATGCTTGAGTTAAAATAAAGGGATTATGGAAGCCAGGATTTTTGTTTTGTAAATGAAGTCTCATAGGTGGCAGCCCTCAGAGAACGTGGGACACAATACTGGTCAGGCTGGATTCGGTATCTTATTTCCATAAGACTCTGTTTGGTCAGTCTTAGGATCTGCATTTTAATCTGAATGTCAGTCAGTTATGCCCAAACTCCAAAAGGGAAGGGGTATAACAAAGTGTGTCTGACCTCCCTTCCCATCATGGCCAGAATTCAGTTTTTCAGGGTTCTCAGGGGGGTCCCCTTGGCCCAAATTGGGGTCTGTTCAGTTGGCTGTGTAGCCTAGTGGCCTAGGATTTTATTTTTGGTTTGCATTGCTTAAGAATGAGGTACTGTCAGCCAGGCATGGTGGCTCACACCTGTAATCCCAGCATTTTGGGAGGCCAAGGCAGGCAGATCACTTGAAGTCAGGAGTTCGAGAACAGCCTGGCCAGCATGGCCAAACTCCATCTCTACTAAAAACACAAAAATTAGCCAGGCGTGGTAGTGGGTGCCTGTAATCCCAGCTACTCGGGAGGCAGAAGAATTGCTTGAACCCAGGAGGCAGAGGTTGCAGTGAGCCGAGATCGTGCCACTGCACTCCAGCCAAGGCTACAGTGCAAGACAGTGTCTCCAAAAAAAAAAAAAAAAGAAAGAAAGAAAGAAAGTCACTGTTGACCCCGGGAACAGGCAGGAGGCAGTGTCGGGGGAAAAGGTACACAGACCCAGTGCTCAGGGCTGGGGGGTCCTGACAGGATGAACCTACTGTGCATCTCAGATGCCCCTGCATGCCCCGCTCCTGGGCTTTCTCATTACCTCATAGCCGAAACCACATTTTTTAATTAAAACATAAAGCCGACTTCTTCCCTAGCTAGCATTCTGAAAGAATGGCATTTCTGTAACTTAATAAGTAGTGAGATTATACAGACAAAGACTATCTTGGGTTACGAAAAATAATAATTTCTTTCATGGCCAAAATCACATCTTTAATTGAAAAACTAAGCCAACTCCTTCCCTACCCAGCATTCTGAAAGCGGAGCATCTTGGTAACTTTATGAGGTGGTGAAATTCTACTGACTAATTAAAGAATCTCAGGTCATGAAAAGTAATTTCTTTCTTAAGCTAGAATGGCACAACACAGTCAGAAAGCTAGGGGCATTTCTAAGGGTTTAAGAACTAGAGCGGAGAGTTAATCTGTTCCCGAACGTTACACCTGGACAGATTAAGCTGAATCGATTTTAGCATGCCAGGTAGGTTAAAGCTAATGGACAATTCCCCAACAGTAAAAGAACAAAGCAAATTAGAACAGAAATCAACAATGAAAGCCCAGCCCAGCCCAGCCAGAGATGAATGCTCCTGGCAGGGATGAAAGGAAAATGCATGGAAGAGATTTAAATATGTATGACAGTGAGAATCACTGGAGGGCCTCCATGCAAAATGACAAATGACAAAATTCTCAGGGGTGACCCCTCTGGGCAGGTGATGAGTGAGGTCAGAGGGAGGCTTCTGGCATTGCTGGAACACATCAGTTACTTTTGTCTGGAGTGGTTCTAGACTCCACTGCTAGGTCAGCGACAACTGCAGCTCCAGAGGATCAACAAGGCAACTGCCCCTCCAAAAAACCATGGAAAAATGTTCAGGATGGGTTTTAAAAATCAAAAGACAGATTTCAAGCAGTGTCTGTGTTGTGTTCTTCTTTTAGAAAAATAAAGATTATATATCTTTTGGAAGACTGCAAGAATAGACATCAAAATGTTAACAGTGAATTTTCCTTGTGATAAGATTACAGCTGATGTTTATTTTCTTTTTTCATTGACATTTTCAAAGTCTCTATTGTAAACTTCCTGTATTAGTCCATTTTCATTCTTTCATGCTGATAAAGACATACCCAAGACTGAGCAATTTACGAAAGAAAGAGGTTTAATGGACTTACAGTTCCCTGTGGCTGGGGAGGCCTCACAATCATGGTGGAAGGTGAGAGGCATGTCTTACATGGTGGCAGACAAGAGAAGAAAGAAGGCTTGTGCAGGGAAACTCTCGTTTTAAAAATCATCAGATCTCAGAAGATGTATTCACTATCATGAGAACAGTACAGGAAAGACCTGTCCTCATGATTCATTAACCTCCCACTGGGTTCCTCCCACAACATGTGGGAATTCAAGATGAGATCTGGGTGAGGACAAAATCAAACCTTATCACTTGCATTATGTGTTAAAAGAAAGAAAAGAAAACAGAGCTAACCTTACATAGGATATTGTATTAGTCCGTTTCACACTGCTGATAAAGACATATCTGAGACTGGGTAATTTATAAAGGAAAAGAGGTATAAAGGACTCATAGTTCCATGTGGCTGGGGAGGCCTTACAGTCACAGTGGAAGGTGAAAGACACATCTTACATGGTGGCAGGAAAGAGAACTTGTGTAGGGGAACTCCTCTTCATAAAGCCATCAAATCTAGTGAGACTTATTCACTACCACAAGAACAGCATGGAAAGACTCAGCCCTATGATTCAATTACCTCTCACTGGGTCCCTCCCACAACACGTGGAAATTATGGAAGCTAAAATTCAAGATGAGATTTGGGTGGGGACACAACAAAATCATATCAGATATGCTACATTTTCCAGATTTCATGTAATTTTTAAAAAATAATTTCAACTTTTACTTTAGATTCAGGGGGCACATGTGCAGGTTTGTTCCATAGGTATATTGTGTTATGCTGAGGTTTGGGGCAAGAATGATGCTGTCACCACGTAGTGAGCACAGCGCCTAATAGGTAATTTTTCAGCCCTTGCCCCCACGAGTGTCTATGGTTCCCATCTTTATGTACAACACACATTTTGTAATGAAAAATGTCCCAAAATGTATATAGAAAAAAAACTATGTTTCACTGGTCAGCAATAACAATTACTAACATATTAGCACATTTTATTCCATACTTTTTAATATGCAAACATTCTTAATTCAACTAGGATCATGCTCTCTATACAGCTTTATAAAATTTTTTCCCACTTAACACACTCAATTTTCAGTCTTCCATTTCTAACTAGCCTTCAAAACACCATTTTTGACGGTTGATTCAAATTCCCTCCTATGACAATAGCGAAATTGATTCCACTCATACTCCTAATGTGGGATATTTAGAGGATTCCCAATTTTACATAATATTGCAATGGAAATCTTTGTACATAAACTGTCATGTATTTTCATGGCCATTTCCTTAAGATGGCTTCCTGGGAACGGAATCACTGGGTCCAAGGGCAGGGACACTTTTCAGGCACTTAACACATGTTGCCAAGTTGCCCTCAAAAAGGCAGTATCAATTCCACCACCCTCTGCTTCCCGCCAATTTCAGGCACAGAAATACAGTTGCCTACAAAATACACCTTTCATCCTGCTATCTCTTAGGTTTTCGTTCCTGAAGTCCAAGATCCAGAAGATTACAAGGCTACGCTTCAAGGAAAAAGAGGCAATTCAGATTATGTCTGAAAAAGACCTGCAGGGTGATCGCGGAATGGTGCCTGAACCCCACATGCAGCACAGGGCCTGGCCTAAGGAGGTGCCCAAGAAAGGCACACGGGCATCTGAATCCAGGTGAAGGAGCCAGAACTCAGTAAGGGGAAAAGGGCTCCCCCAATAACAGAAAAGGAGAGGTTTGGGTGGGGAGAAAAAGCTACTCTCCTAACTTGAGGGCCAGGGCTGTTTTGGGGGTGGATTGCTGTAGATTATATAATATAGATATATAACAGGTGATATATATATTATATATATAAATTACATGTAAGTATGTAGTATATATAATATAGGTATATAATTGTTATATTTAATATATAAAAATTAAAAATCAAAAGTCAACACACACATGAGTTCCTCAGCACATCTGATATGATCTGGCTTCCTCCTGGATTCTGAGGCAGGTCACCATCTCTTTAGGGGAAATATGAAGTGATTTGCATGTGTGTGCACATATGTTCTGGAATAGCTGGCTTACTCTCGTGATTTGCTTAGAGTTAGATTTCTGGGTAGATAGAATTATCTATCTACCCAAAAACATGTTTGATTATTATAAACATCAAATGTTAATTATAATAAAAATGTATTATTATAAAAGTTTTATAATTATTAATGAGCATATTATAATAGTAATATATGTTTTGATTATTATAAACATGGTTGATTATTATAAATGTGTTTGATTATTATAATTGTCATATATATAATTATATGATATTAATTATAAATTTTATATAAAATATATATTTATACATAAATATATATTATATTACATATAACACACAGTAATTTGTTCTACAAAAAAATCAACCTTCTCCCATGGTCCAGCAAACTCCACAGCACCCCCTCCCACAAACCCGCCATCTTTCACACGGCCACAGGCATCTTCTCAGGGAAATTTAGGCCAGCTGCCTGCCGAACACAGAAAGTATGAACTGCATCACTTGGCCCACACGGCAATACTGGATGTGTCGGCAAGGGGCAGATTGAGTGGCATGTATCCGTGAACAACATGGTAATCATCAATACAGTTAAACTGTCATGAGATCACACCATCTCTAAGCTGCAAACGTTACTATCTGGAGACTAGAGAATCCTCAGCATCTGAGCAAACAAAATCATTTTGTGTATTTAGCATAGATATGCAGGCCAGAATACAGCCAAGTTCCAGAGAGAAACTAGAGAAAAAGTGGAAGGAGAGAAGGGAGACGCTCTCAGGTGCGGCTCCCATCACCTCCCCTTCCCCCAGGGTCTTGGGAGTCTTAGCTGAGTTTGGCTGGGCATGGTGTCTCACACCTGTAATCTCAGTGCTCTGGGAGGTCAAGGCGGGAGGATGACCGGAGGCCAGGAGTTCGAGACTAGCCTGGGTAACAGAGCCAGACCCCACCTCTACGAGAAATTTAAAATGTTACTTGGGCATGGTGGTACAAGCCTATTGTCCAAACTATGGGGGAGACTGAGGTGGGAGGATCACTTGAGCCCAGAAGTTTGAGGCTGCAGTGAACTAAGATCATGCCACGGCCCTCCAGCCTGGATGACAGAGCAAGACCCTGTCTTTAAGAAACAAACAAACAAACAAAGCTAAGTTTATCTTTGGATCATTCCGTTCAACTCAATTCAACAAATATTTCTTAAGCAACTACTGTATGTCAGGCAACATTCCAGGTGCCAGGACCAGGTCCCAGGAGACCAAGGTATAAATAGCAACAAGACATCTAAGCAGTGCTAAAGAAAGTAACTGCTCAGTGATACCCGTGAAAGCACAGAGGCAGACTTGGTTCAGCACCCCTTGATGCAATACGTAGAGAGACCACCATCATGGGATTTCACCACCGGGGAGAGAGACTGAGCTCAACTCTGAATACTGCATAGCCAAGGGGAAATTCAGAGCCAGGGAGCGGGCTGGGGGGTCGCAGCTATTTACCACTGTTGTAGTGACCCCAACAGAACAAGAGGACAGTGATGGTCACACATTCACTTGACTTCTCACTCCTAATTCATGCGTTTTGTCACGTTAGACCGAGACAGCTCAGGTGCCTACAACGGGGTCCAAAGACTGCCAGCTGTCTGCCAGAGGTGAGCCGAAGACTGCTTGCCTGTGTGGCTCAGCCCGTGACACAGAAAATTCTCCTAAAGCCATCTGTCAATTAAGTCACGGCACTGAAGTGTGGAACAAAAGGACACATGGTGGGAGCTGGCGGAACGGGTTCTAATCTAGGCAAGGATTCCTCTTCTGTTGTGTGATATTTTCCCCCATTTTAACTCACATGAACCTTGGCCTGCCTGTCGTCACACGCAAGCGCACACATAAACATCGAGCCTTGTCTTGTTTTTAATTTTCTAATACAAGAGGCCCAGGAGTCACTATCTGTAAAAGAAACATAGACAGAGAGAACGCAAGACAGCTTGAGGGTAAATCGCAGACAGGACTGAGACTGGCTCACAGAAGTTCAGGGGAAGCCCAGGGAACCTCCCGCCTGCAGCTCACCAAATCCCTGCACACCACCCCTCCCGTTCGTTCTCTGCTGCATGATTTCCCAGTGCATTTGGCCTTCCTGATAACTGATAAAGGCCTGGGTATGAAGGAAATTGTTCTCCACTGCAGGCTGCATAAATATCCCATTATCAATAGGAAGCAATTTACTTGCTTAAAATTGCCGACTCTCTCATTTTGTTTTAACACGCTTGCTCTCTATCGAAACAAGGCTACACCTTTGAAAAGCCTATCTCCAAAGCCTCACACTGGCTCCAGCTTGAAGAATAAATTTGAAATCAGCTGAGGCAGAATGACCTCACCCCAGTCCTCTGATACTAAAAGGGCAGCTCAGAAAAGGGGGAAACTTGCTTTAGGAATTCTGTCTACCCAGAAATGTACCCCTAAGCAAGTTACAGGAGAGTAAGCCAACTATTTCAGAACACACGTGAGTGCACGCGCATACACACACACACACACACACACACACACACACACACACACACACACACACACACCCCATTCCATATTTTCCCTAAATAGATGGTGACCTGGCTCAGAGTCCAGGAGGAAGCTGAGGGCCTCACAGCCATGTGGGTTTTGGGATTCTGAAGGTAAATAGTGTGGTAAAGGAAACATTGCAATCTATTGGAGAAAACAAGAATTACTCAATCCATAGACTACAATGAACAGTTAAGAACTTCAAAAAAATTACATTACAACTGTGCATCGCACCATTGACCCAAATTGACTTTTGGGAAATTAAAAAGCAGAGGGAATTAAAACAAGAATAATTAGATGACTTTGGGAGGCCAAGGTGGGAGAGGCCAGGAGTTTGAGGCCAGCCTGGGGCAACAGAGCCAGATCCCATTTCTATAAAAAATTTAAATATTAACTGGGCATGTCTGCAGTCCTATAGCTACTTGGGAGGCTGAGGCGGGAGGATCACTTAAGCCCAGAAGTTTGAGGCTACAGTGAGGTACGACCCTACCACTGTACTACAACCTGGGAGGCAGAGCAAGGCCCTTTCTATAAATGATAATACCAATAGTAATCAGATACAAAAGATCTTTGCAAACAAGAATTGAAGGCAGATTGATACATTAAAAAAAAAACAAACATGAAGACAAAAAGACAACCTGAAGAAAAAAACAAATGAACTGACATACGGCAGACAAGGACACAGTCGTAGATGTGTGCAAAGTTTTACCAGAATGCTCACCAGAGCAACGCAAAAGACAGATTTTCCCCAAAAGAAAAAACATAGATATGCAAAAATTACATAAAAAAGAATTTCAGCTCATTATTAAGTTTTTTTAGCTCATGGTATTTCTTAACTATTAATTTTCCAGGACAAGTGAGTATCACCATAATATACCATGGTTTTTGTTTTTTTTTTGTTTTGAGACGGAGTCTCACTTTGTCACCCAGGCTGGAGTACAGTAGCACAACCTTGGCTCACTGCAACCTCTGCCTCCCAGGTTCAAGCGATTCTCATGCCTCAGCCTCCTGAGTAGTTGGAACTACTCCCAGCTAATGTTTGTATCTTTTGGTAGAGACAGGGGTTTCACTATGTTGGGCCAGGCTGGTCTTGAACTCCCAACCTCAAGTGATCCGCACGCCTCAGCCTCCCAAAGTGCTGGGATTACAGGCATGAGCCACCATGCCCGGCCCACCATGTTTTCTCTATCAGATTCATATGCAGCCAATAGATAACTTGCTGAGTGCCCCGTAGGAGGCAGGCACTGTTCTAGGAGCAGGCAGTGGCAGTGAACAAAGCAAGGCTCCCTGGCCCTCGAGCTCGCCGTCCACTGGGGAAAGACAGATGATAACCAATCGGCACTTTGTAAAGTAAATAACATGGTCTATAGGAAGGTGATAAGTGCTACAGAAAATAAACAAAAAGTAGAAGAATAAAGGAGCATGGCGGCGGGCATCTGTAGTCCCACGTACTCTGGAGGCTGAGGCAGGACAATCACTTGAACCCGGGAGGCAGAGGGTGCAATGAGCTGAGATCGGGCCACTGCACTCCAGCCTGGGCAACAAGAGCGAAACTGTGCCTCCAAAAAAAAAAAAGAGTCTTAAAACGTTTTTCAGGGCAACAATCAGGATAAGCTAAGTGAAAAATCAGAAACAAAGTAAAAATGTTTGCAATTTATGTTACAAAAGAGGAGCTAATTTCCCTCACGTTAAAAAATTTATATATAAAGAATCAATAAGAAAAAAGGCCAACACAAGCCAAAATAAAAATGTTCAAAAAACACGAGCAGACGGTTCCTCTTTCACCATGTGAGCTCTTTGCACACATCAGCTCCCCTTCTGCTTCTTGCCCTGATTTGAGGCAGCCTGAGGCTCTCACCAGAGGCAGAAGCCCGGTTTTGAACTTCACAGCCACCAGAATCACGAGCCATATAAACCTGTTTTCTTTATAAGCTACCCAGTCTCAGGTATTTTGCTATAGCAACACAAAATGGACTAAGACAACTAAACAGCTATTAAAAGACTAAGAGTTTTTTGTATCCTGTTGTGGAGTGACCTGCAAGACGTACTGTTAAATGAAGCCAGATACAGAAAAGTGTGTGTCAAATGCTTACCATTTACTTTTGGAAAAATAAAGAAGGAAGAGTAGGCCAATGTGCTTGTAAGATGTGTTGGTGCCATAGTGGGGAGCACAGCTGCCTTCCAATGTACTCGTAAATATTAGGTTGGTGCAAAAGTAATTGTGATTTTTGCCATTAAAAGTACAAGCAAAACAGCAATTGCTTTTGCACCAACATAACATGTAGAGCATGTCTGGATAATACATAAGAAACAGATATTCCTGGTTTCCTCTGCAGAGGGAAACCAGGTGGTGGTGATGGGATGGAGGAGGGATAGGTGTTATGAGGGACACTTTCAGTATACATTTTTCTACCTGTTGAAATTCGTACCATTAATGCATTATCTACTCAAACAAGTAAAATTCATGATTGTAAAAATATACATAAAATCATTAGAAGTGGTTATTGCTGAAGGATGCGATTGCGGGGGATTATTATTATTTTCCCAATATTCTACAAAGAACGTGTTGCTTAGGTAATTTGAATAGACAGAAGGTTATTTTTGAAGAGTCAAAAATCAGGAAAGGACTCAATCAAATAGCTTGTCTTGATCAGCAAACAGAAGGCAACCCACTAATTCCCAGGTGCAGGGCATGTCACAGTCCTCTTCCTTTGAGAATCACACCTCTTAGTGTACTAAGCACCCACGGGTCATCAGGGATGGCGTAGGGAGAGGACATGATGCTGAGTGAGCTCTGTTTCTGCCCGTAAAGAACTCGTGAAGGGGCGAAGTAGAGAGAGAGGCAGAGAAGCCAGCAGGCCATTACAGGGCGAGGAGGTGAGTGCTATCATATTCTCATGGAAGAAATCTGAAGAGGGAGGTGGGGGGGGGGGGGGGGGGGAAACTGATTTTCCAGCAGGAATGTACAAGAAGATGAATGCTAAGTGGATTCAAGATGCCGTGGTGATGATTCCGTTTAGTGTCAATGATAAAATGGCTGACTCCATTTATTAATTGACCTCCCCTGATGATTCAGCACTGAAATAGTGCCTAATAATTTGCATGGTCCTCCAGGGCAGGGCTGAGCTAAATGTACTTATCACTGCTCTCCGTGCTTTTAAACTCTTGCCAGGTATCAGAACGACAATCTTGCTTCCTTCCCAGATTCCGAGTGCTATTCTAAGTGAATTGAATACCGTAACTGCTCCTCCACTCCGTTCGAGAGACCCGACACATGGGCAAATTCGGGATCTCACCCTGACTGCGTATTGTTCTCACTGTGAAAATTTTAACTCTAAAAATTTCACTCTCATCCCGTGACCTCATAATTGCCCAACGCTGCCGTTCTCACTGTCTGCTCATCAATCATCCAAGACTTTGACTGTCAGTATTTCTCTGGATTGTCAGCCCTCATTGTCCCGTCCCACTCAACTCAACTAGAGAAGCTGCCTGGAACCACTCTCTCTCCAAAACCCTAACTCCATTACCTGCTAGCTCTCTGTGAATCTGTTCTGTGCCTCCAAGGGGCTTTTCCACTCCTGTGGACAGACACAAGTCTTTCCCCAACCTGCATTACTGTTATTCAAGAGCTGCAGTATCCTCTTCAAACCCTCAATTCCATTTCCCAAATCCATCCCAAACTCAGGGAACAATGAACTCCTCCAATCACTCAATATATACGCAATACATATTTATCAATATACACAAATACATATTGATCAATATAGATCTACAGATGCTCCTCAACTTATGATAAGGCTGTCTCAATAAGCCCATGATAAGTTGAAAACAACACAAATCCAAAATCCATTTAATACACCTAGTCTACGGAAGATCATAGCTGTGTCTAGCCTCCCTTAAACATGCTTAGAACATTTCCATTAACCTACCATTGGGCAAAACCATCTAACATAAAGCCAATTTTATAATAAAGCATTGACTATCTCATGTAACTTCCTGAGTACTGTACTGAAAGTGAAAAGCAGTATAGTTCTATGGGTACTCAAAGTATGGTTTCTATGCACATGTATCTCTCTCACACCATCGTGAAGTCAAAAATGCATAACTCAAGCCATTGGGGACCATTTGAAGTTAGTTTGTTTTCATCACTATAGAACATTCCATCTCCAGTTAATTAACATATAGGCTGATGAAAAAAATTATATGAGGCTGGGCACGGTGGCTCAAGGCGGGCAGATGGCCTGAGATCGGGAGTTCAAGACCAGCCTAGCCAACATGGAGAAAGCTCGTCTCTACTAAAAAAAAAAAAAAAAAAAAAAAGAAAAGAAAAACCATTGTATGATTATCAGATAGGTTACATACGTTAACCACTTTAGTAATAATTGATTCAGGCAAAAATTACTGATGGACACTCAACCTAGTATGTAAAAGTTTGACAACTATAGATATTCACATGGCTTCAAAGTATTTTCCCACAGAAGACGCATGACAAAAAGGGAGAGTCCCCTTAGAGTGGAACAGGCTGGCAGACTCCACCTGCTTCCAATGATCGAAGTCAGCATGACCAGTAATGGGTCAAATCACCCCCACATATCACCTGACTGGGTGCCAGGACAAGGGCACACCATTATCACATCTGGGGTATTTCTGCAAAAGCTGCATAACTTAATATAACTACGAAGAAACATCAGACAAATCCAAAATGAGAAACACGCTACAAAATAACTGGTCTGTAACCTTAAAACGTATCCAAGAGATGAAAGGGAAAAGCTAAATGCTATGGTTTGACTACCTCCTCTTCAAAATTCTTCAAAACTCATGTTGAAACTTAATCCTCATTGCGGTGGTATTAAAAGGTGAGGCCTTTGGGGAAGTGATTAAGTGATGAGGGCTCTGCCCCCATGAATCGGTCAGCTTAGCCCCTTTTTGCCTCTTTTATTCTTCTGCCATATGAGGGCATGGCATTCCTTCCCTCCAGAGAATGCAGCAACAGGGTGCCATCTTGGGAGCTGAGAACAGCCCTCACCAGACACCATTCCTGCTGGCACCTTGATCTTAGACTGCTCAGCTTCCAGAACTGCGGGAAATAAATTTCTGTTCTTTATATATTACCCAGTAGTCTGAGTTATTTTGTGATAGCAGCTCCAATGGACTGAGACTCTAATCAAAACACCAAACCTAAGGCACCTTTTCAGATTGACGAAAACTGAAGAGACACCGCAGATGGAGGCTAAATTCAGACATAGCTCAAGGATACTGCAGGTCTGGTTCTGGGCTACCAAAGTAAAGCAAGTCACACCAATTTCTTGGTTTCCCAGTGCACATAAAAGTTACATTTACATTATACTTTTGTCTATTACATGCGCAGTAGCATTATATCTTTAAAAGGGTACCGACCTTTATTTACAAATCTTTTGCCGCTAAAATATATAAACAATCATCTGAGCCTTCAGCAGGTCATAATCTTTTCCTGGTAGAAGCTTTTGTCTAGATGCTGATGGCTGCTGACTGATCAGGGTGCTGTTTGCTGAAGGCTGGGGTGCCTGTGGCAATTTCTTAAAATAAGACAACAATGAATTTGTCTGCGTTGATGAACTATTCATTTCACAAAAAAATTAATCTGTAGCCTGCAATGCTGTTTGACAGCATTTTACCCACAGAACTTATTTCAGAATCGGAGCCGATCCTCTTAAGCCTTGCCATTGTTTAATTATATAAAGAATATGTTAATGGAATAGTTCACAATGCCATTTCAAGCGTTCACAAGTATCTTTACCAGGAGTAGATTCTATTTCAAGAAACCACTTTCTTGGCTCATCCATAAGAAGCAACTCTGCATCCACTCAAGTTTGATCATGACATTGCAGACATTCAGTCCCATCTTTAGGATCCACTTTTAACTCCCATCCTCTTGCTATTTCCACCACATCTGCAGAGAAAGTCACTGAAGTCTTGAACCCCTCAATATCACCCATGGGGGCTGGAATCTACTTCTTCCAAACTCCTGTTAATGTTGATATTTTGGCCTCCTCCCATGAATCACAAACGTTCTTAATGGCACTGAGAATGGTGAATCCTTTCCAGAAGGTTTTCAGTTTACTTTGCCCAGATCTACCAGAGGAATCGATATCTACGGCAGCTACAGCCTTATGAAATTCATTTCTTAAATAATAAGACTTGCAAGTTTAAATTACTCCTTCATCCATGGGCTGCAGAATGGAGGCTGGGTTAGAAGGCATGAAAAGAACATTTACTCCCTGTACATCTCCATCAGAGCTCTCAGGTGACCAGGTGCATTGTCAACAAGCAGGAATATTAGGAAAGGAGTCTTTTCTTCTGAGCAGTATTTCTCCACAGTGAGCTTACAGTATTCTATAAACAGGTGTGCTGTCATCCAGGCTTTGTCGTTCCATGGCTAGAGCATAAGAATAGATTTACCATCATTCTGAAGGTCCTTAAGATTTGGAGGATGGTAATTGAACACTGGCTTCAACTTAAAGTCACCAGCTGGGTTGGCCCTTCACAAGAGTCAGCCTGTCCTTTGAAGCTTTGAAACCAGGCATTGAGTTCTCCTCTCCAGCGATCAAAGTCCTAGATGTCATCTTCCTCCAATAGAAGGGTGTTTTAGGCCAGGCTCGTGCTTGTAATCCCAGCACTTTGGGAGTCTGGGGGGGGAGGGATCACCTGAGGTCAAGAGTTTGAAATCGGCCTGGCCAACATGGTGAAACCCCATCTCTACTAAAACTACAAAAATCAGCCAGGCATGGTGGCGGACACCTGTAATCTCAGCTACTTGGGAGGCTGAGGAAGGAGAATTGCTTGAAACCGGGAGGTGAAGGTTGCAGTGAGCTAAGATCGCACCACTGCACTCCAGTCTGGGCAACAGAACGAGACTCCATCTCAAAAAAAAAAAAAAAAAAAAAGACTTTTTCTACATTGAAAACTCTGTTGTTGAATGTAGCCGTTTTCATCAATCTTCTCGACTGGATCTTCTTGGTAACTTGCCGCAGCTGCGACATGAGCACCTGTCGCTTCACCTTGCACTTTTATGTACGGAGATGACTTCTTAAACCTCATGAACCAACCTTTGCTACCGTCAAATGCTTCTTCTACAGTTTCCTCGCCTCTCTCAGCTTTCATAGCATTTAAAAGAGTTGGGGCCTTGCTCGCTCTGGATTAGGTTTTGGCTTAAGGGAATGATGTGGCTGGTTTGATCTTCTGTCCAGACCTCTAAAGCTTTCTCCCTATCAGCAATAAGGCTGCTTTGCTTTCTCATCATTCATGCGTCCACTGGAGTAGCACTTAGTTTCCTTCAAGAGCTTTTCCTCTGCATTTGCACCTCGGCTAACTCTTTGGCTCAGGAGGCTAGCTTTCAGTTTATCTCGGCTTTTGTCATGCCTTCCTCACTGTGCTTAATCATTTCCAGCTTCTGATTTAAAGTGAGAGACATGAGACTTCTTTTCACTTGAACAATTAGAATTGGTCTAATTTCTTTCTTTTCTTTTTCTTTTTTTTTTTTTTTTTTAGACAAAGTCTCACTCTGTTACCTGGGCAGTGGTGGTCTTGGCTCACTACAACCTCCACCTCCCAGGTCCAAGCAATTCTCCTGCTTCAGCCTCCCGAGTAGCTTGGATTACAAGTGCCCACCATATACCCAGCTAATTTTTTGCATTTTTAGTAGAGATGTGGTTTCACCATGTCAGCAAGGCTGGTCTTAAACTCCTGACCTTGTGATTCACCCACCTCAGCCTCCCAAAGTGCTGGGATTACAGGCTTGAGCCACCACACCCGGGCTAATTGGTCCAATTTCAATGTTGTTGTATCTCAGGGAATAGGGAGCCCCAAGAAGAGGAAGAGAAACAGGGAAGGGCTGGTCGGTGGAGCCGCCAGAACATACACAACATTCATTAAGTTCACCATTTTATAAAGATGTAGTTACTGGCCTCAAAATAATCGCAATAGTAACATCAAAGATCACCCATCACAAGGTAAGAATTAAGGAAAGAGGAAAGAAATACAAAATGTGGCTCAACAGTTAAGGACAGGTTTATTTTAGAGAAAATAAACCTGAGAGGGGCTTCTGGCCGAGTTACATTAGAAAGCCCTTCTCTCTTACAGACTAAGGATATTTAAGGGTTTTGGAAAGGGGGCTTGTCATAGGTTCAGAATGTTTCCATTTGAAGGAAAGTTTATCGTAGGATTGGAATGTCTCTGGTTGGAGGAGTGGCTATCTCTGGGTTGGCATGTTTCTTGTCAAAGCAGGGTTTATCTTAGGCTTGGAGTGTTTCTGGTTATGCTGACATTAGTCATTAGGCTGATGTTTTGAGGCTGGATTAGGTGGCTTTTAATCAAGAAAAACTTAGAATGGTGGTGTTCGTTCAAGACGGCAATGTTCCTGCTCTGTCACACAGATCATCCTAGTGCATATAATAATAATGAAAAAGTTTGAAATGTTGGTGGGAACTACCAAAACGGAACCCAGAAGCATAAAGTGAGCACATGCTGTTGGAAAAATTATGCTGACAGACTTGTCCAACCAAAGGGTTGCCACAAACCTTTAATTCGTTAAAAAAAAAAAAAATCTTTAAGGTGCAGTGAAGTATAAAAGGCGGTATGCCAGTATGATCCTGGATTGAATGATTTATCTGTAAAAGAAATTATTTGGATAACTGGTGAAATCTGAATAGAGTCTGTGGATTAGGTGGTAGTGTATGATGTTAGTTTTCTGATTCTGATGGTTGCAGTATGCTTACGCTGTAGTGTCTTTGTGAAAAATATACTCTAACATATTCAATAGTGTCAGACATCATGCCTGCTGCTTGCTGTACAAAAGTTTAGAAAAAGAGCAAATTTTAGTTTGGGTGATATAAACATACCTATTTGAGAGAGAGAATGATAAAGAAATGTGCTCAAATGTCTACAGTTAGGAAATCTATAGGATTTATTTACACTGTTCATTCAACTGTCTGCTATGTTTGAAATTTTTTTAAGTAAAATAGTAAAACCAAAATAGGCTATGGGATGGGAACTTAATTATATCCGTGTGGTGAAATATTACACACATTCAAAAACCACATTTAGTAAACAACATGAGCAAATACATTTTCTTAAGAAATCAGTATATAAAGCTATATGTGTAATATGGCTTAACCTGGGCAAACATGTCCCTAAGAAAAAAAGACATAAAAGAAATATATGAAGTATAAAGATGGAATTATCATCGAATAGTGATATTTCTAGATATTTGTCAGAAGTTCTTGGTGGTAGCTCTATTTTGGATTTTTTTTTTAATAAACATCTCCAGGTGTCTGGCCCTTTTAAGAAGAACAAAATGTTATTCTACAAAACGACGCTGACAGTGAGTGAACTGATGGCCTGACTACAAGTTTCCTCTCCGTGCTGGGGAGCATTTTCCTGACGCCATCTGAAGCCTCCGACTGGAAATCTTGTTTCACAAAATTCAAAGCTTCTGTCCTTACACCTGATTCCTCGGGAAATTCTTTTCTCCCACTTGTATTAACCAATTCAGCTGTGAGAAGCAAAGAAGCCGGGGACTCTGCCCTTAGCTAGGCTCTGAAGGTGTATGTATTTTAGCAGCGGCTGAGAACTGAGTTAGCTAATCTTCAAAGAGGCTGCCTGCCATCCCATTCAACAACATAAAAAGCAATTTGATTAGGGGGAGAAAAGCCATTTCAACATGAAAATTGGTTTCACAACAATATGCCTGATAAAACGGCACATGAAGGAACCCCTGGCTGGTCTCTCTTCCCCAGGCCCCCCCCACCCCCGGTCCCTCGTTACCCTTTCTTTTGGAACTGTGGCCACAATGATAAAGGAAGCTCTGTCAGTGGATAAACATGCTGGAACACATTTCACCTCTGGAACAGTGGACCAAGACTGTCCACGCTTTCTATAAAAACCTAAATATGTGGTCATTCTGCTGGTTCTACCTGCATGCATTCTAAAGTTTGCAATGCCATCATCTGGAGTTCAACCTCGAAAATTCATCTTGACTCCTCCCCTTCTTATCGATGGTGCCTCCAGCATCCCGAGTGGTGTGTCAAAGACAACACACTTCGCTTCAGCTTCAAAATTCTCACCTGCTCCCATTCACTCATTCATCCAACATGCAGGCACAGGGCTGCCATTCCACACCAGGCCAGAGCCCACGGACACGGAGCAAGGTCAGATTCATCCCCTTTGATGTCCCAGGCTCTTCCAGAATTGGGCCATCCACACCTTCTTCTAAGCACCTCAGCCACACCCACCTTCTAGGCACCTCGGCCACGCCCACCCTATCTACCCACCTCGGTCACACCCACCTTCTAGGCACCTCGGCCACGCCCACCCTATCTACCCACCTCGGCCACACCCACCTTCTAGGCACCTCGGCCACGCCCACCTTCTACCCACCTCGGCCACGCCCACCTACTAGGCACCTCGGCCACGCCCACCTTCTAGGCACCTCGGCCACACCCACCCTATCTACCCACCTCGGCCACGCCCACCTACTAGGCACCTCGGCCACGCCCACCTTCTAGGCACCTCGGCCACACCCACCCTATCTACCCACCTCGGCCACGCCCACCTTCTAGGCACCTCGGCCACACCCACACCATTCTAAGCATCTCATCCATGCCCACCCTCTAGCCACCTGAGTTACGCCCACCCACTTCTAAACACCCTAGCCACACCCACCTTCTAAGCACCGCAGCCACTCCCACTCCCGTAATTTCAACACTTTGGGAGGCTGATGTGGGTGGATCACTTGAGAGGTCAGGAGTTCGAGACCAGCCTGGACAACATGGTGAAATCCCGTTTCTACTAAAAATACAAAAATTAGCCAGGCGTAGTGGCCCATCCCAGCTACTAGGGAAGCTGAGACAGGAGAATCATTTGAACCCAGAGGTGGAGGATGCAATGAGCCAAAATCACACTCCTGGCACTCCAGGCTGGGTGACAGGGTGAGACTGTGGATCAAAAATAAAAAAATAAAACCCTTCTATTCTCTATAAATTACCCAGCTTTCGATATTTCTTTAAAGTAGCACAAAAACAGACTAACACACAGAAATCCTGATTAGCTCACCTTTCCCGCTAACGGTTCCCCACACTTTAGACCATGCTGTCTTCTATCCCATAATTACTCCCATGCCCTATTTCAGGGAGGCAGATTTGAGATTTGCTCTCCTATCTCCTCATACAGGACTGTACCGTGAAATCTTTTCTCTTTTGCAAAAACCCTTCACCACAGTGATTGGCTCCTTGCACATGGGCAGAACAGGCACTGTTACTAACAGGCATGGTGGCTCATACCTGTAATCCCAGCACTTTGGGAGGTGGAGGCGGGCAGAGCAACTGAGGTCAGGAGTTCAAGACTAGTCTGGCCAACATAGTGAAAGCCAGTCTCTACTACAAATACACACACAAAAATAGCCAGACATGGTGGCAGGTGCCTGTGGTCCCAGCTACTGGGGAGGCTGAGGCAAGAGAATGGCTTGAACCCAGGAGGCGGAGGTTGCAGTGAGCCAAGATCATGCCACTGCACTCCGGCCTGAGCAACAAGAGTGAAACTTCATCTCAAAAAAAAAAAACAAAGTTACCAGCACAGACAGTAGCTGCCTTCGGTCTGCCTTGGGTCCTTGGTGTCTCCCTGGTTAGATTCTCACAAGCTGATCATTGCCTGTAAGTCAACCCCGTATGCATCTGTCAGGGCCGTCATAACAAAGGACCACAGGCCAGGCGGCTTCAACAACACAAGTCTATTGTCTCACTGTCCTGGGGCTAGAGTTTGCCACCAAGGTATCTGTAGGGTTGGTGCCCTCCAGAGCCTTGAGCAAGAATCTGTTCCACGCCTCTCTCCCCTGGCTTCTCAGAGTTCGCTGGCAATCTTTGGTGCTGCTTGGCTTGTAGCTGCCTTTGTCTTCACACAATGTTCTTCCTGTGTGTGCGTCTCTGTCCCAATTTCCCCTTTAATTTTTTTGTTTTGTTTTGCTTTGCTCTGTTTTTGAGACAGAGTCTTGCACTGTCACCCAGGCTGCAGTGCAGTGGCACAATCTCGGCTCACTACAATCTCCGCCTCCCATGTTCAAGCGATTCTCCTGCCTCAGTCTCCCGAGTAGCTGGGATTACAGGCACACGCCACCACGTCTGGCTCCTTTTTCTATTTTTAGTAGAGAGAGGGTTTCACCATGTTAGCCAGGATGGTCTCGATCTCCTGACCTCATGATCCGCCCAACTCGGCCTCCCAAAGTGCTGGGCCCAATTTCCCCTTTTATAAGGACACTAGTATTAGATGAGAGCCATCCTAATAATCTCATTTTACATCAATTATCTCAGGAAAGATCCTATCTCCAAATGAGGCCACATTCTGATGTCCTTGAGGGTTAGGGCGCCAACATACATTTTTGGGGGGCACAATTCAACCCCGTAACAGACCCACACCTCACGTTCCGGAGTTGGGCGTCAGGAATGCCTCCCACGTGGGGGCCCCTTTCCAGTGCTGCCTTCTCCCACATCCTGCCCTCAGCCAGGGAACGTTCTGAATGCGCCCACAAGCCTCACCAGCTACCTTCCAGCCGTGTGCCTGCTCAGCAGATGGGATTTTTGTTGCTGTTGTCAGAGACAGGGTCTCACTCTGTGGCCCAGGCCGGAGGGCAGTAGTGCCATCATAGCTCACCACAGCCTTGAACTCCTGAGCTCAAGTGATCATCTCAGCCTCCCGAGCAGCTGGAACTACAGGTGCACGTCATCACGCCTGGCTATTTTTAATTCTTTTTTTCTTTTTTTTTCAGACAGGGTCTTGCTCTGTCACCCAGACCTGGTGTGCAGTGGTGTGATTTCAGCTCAATGCAACAACCTCCATCTCCCCAGTTCAAGTGATTCTCCTGCCTCAGCCTCCCAAGTAGCTGGGGTTACAGGCACCCATCACCATGCCCAGCTAAGTTTTGTTTTTTTAGTAGAGATGGGTTTTCACCATGTTGGCCAGGCTGGTCTCGAACTCCTGACCTCAAGTGATCCACCCGCCTCAGCCTCCCGGAGTGCTGCGATTACAGGCGTGAGCCGCCATCCCTGGTCTATACATTCTTTCCGAGCCCAAAGCTATGAAGAGAATTCATAGGTCTCTGCCTCCCCTATGGGGAGACCAGAATTCTCTGTGAAAACAAAACAAAACAGGGTGTTCTGTTTATGCCAAGATGGCTGTGGCTTCAAAACCTTCACACACATCCGCCCCCATTCCTGTTGGTGTCTGATTTCCTGCGAGAGCCACGGGGGGCCACCGTCTTCACACTGCTGGACTTGGCAAGGTGCAAGAGAGCCACACGTGCAAGAGATCTTCCTAGGGGCACTTCAGTCCCTTTGCATGCGGTGACTAGTGACAAGGTTTGCTACAACCGATCTACCTGCCAGGAGCCACAGGTCTCAGCAGGCCAGAAGCTTAGCCATAGGAACAACTGAGAAATCCCTGGTGATGGTCCTAGAGGCAGAACTTGGGAGACGCTTCCCAGACAACACTGTCATACATTTGCCCTCCAGGAAAATGTGGGTCTTCAGACCTCAACTCCCAGCCACCAGCCGAGAGCGGGGGCAGAGAGGATTCAAGTCTTTCCTGGTTTTTCTTAGGTTCTAAATGTAACAGGAACCATTCCCCAGGCCACAGCCTTGTTCCTCTAGGCTGCACCAAATCTCATTCAGGTCTTTCTAAGCTGGAAAGGTTATCTCAGGTCACTGCATGGGGGAGCGGGTTAGGAGGAATGAACAGCTCCAAATAAGGAAGGCACTGTTTGTCCCCAGACTGTTCCTGGCTAGTTGGACAAATACGCACAAATACACAGCTGTTTTGTCAGTATCTGAGCTATGTCCCCGTCACGGCTGAGTATCAATCAGGGCAACCACCAGAACAGGGCAGAAACTCACTGTTCACACTGGGCTCCCCAGGCTACCAGAATCAAGCCACTTTTCCTATAAATCAGTCTCAAATGGTGAATGTTAAGACGGGCACTTCCTGCTTAGAGACCCAACTTCTCTTCCAGGAAGAGTATTTAAGGACCCTCCTCTAACACCCTTGGGCTGCGGCAATCTCACCTGCAGGGGACATTATTACAGGGAGACCACACCTAAGCGTGGACTGTTCCCCAGAATATGCCCACTGTTCCAACAGGAGAGACCCTGCCTCTCTCTGCCCGTGGGGAACCTCTAGGGTAGGCGTGGTGGCAGGATCCTGGTCAGAAATTATCTGTCTGTTGCCAGTACTGGGTTTCTAGAAAGTTGTCAGTCAGGTTCATTGGCTCACTCCCATAATCCCAGCACTTTTCCAGGTCGAGGTGGGAGGACTGCTTGAGGCAAGCAGCTCAAGTCCAGCCTGGGCAACATAATAAGACCTTGTCTCTGCAAAATTAAAGAAAAAAAAATAGCCGGCCGGGCGCGGTGGCTCACGCCTGTAATCACAGCACTTTGGGAGGCCTAGGTGGGTGGATCGTGAGGTCAAGAGATCGAGACCATCCTGGCCAACATGGTGAAACCCTGTCTCTACTAAAAATATAATAATTAACTGGGTGTGGTAGTACGCTTTTGTAGTTCCAGCTACTTAGAGGTTGAGGCAGGAGAATCGCTTGAACCTGGGAAGTGGAGGTTGCAGTGAGCTGAGATCGCGTCACTGCACTCCAGCCTGGCAACACAGTGAGACTCCATCTCAAAAAAAAAAAAAAAAAGAAAAATAGCCGAGGATGGTGGTATGTGCCTGCAGTCCCAATTACTCAGGAGGCTGAAGCAGGAGGATCACTAGAGCCCAGGAGTTCAAGGCTGCAGTGAGCCATGATTTACACTGCACTGTAGTCTAGTCAACAGAGTGAGTACCTGTCTCAAAAGAAGAAAAAAAAAAAAAAAACGGAAAAGAAAGTTGTTAGAAAAAGGCCCTCTCTGGCTCTCGGGGTAGGGGAGGTCTGTACGGTGCCCTGGCCTTTCATCTCAGGATGCCCACTGGGTACTTTCTGCCACTGGGCATTTGAAGGATGCTTTGAAACACTCTGCCTGGTATCAGCCTGGGAGCTGGTCCTTGCTAAGCTGGGCTTTGGTGGTTAGAACGATCTTCCACACCTTGCCCAGCGCTCTTGGCATGGCTCTGTCTGCTCAGCAGATAGAATTTTTGCTGTTGTTAGAGACGGTCTCACTCTGTGGCCCAGGCTGGAGGCAGTAACGCCATCATAGCTCACTGCAGACTCTTTCATGTTTCCAAGGCAGCCTGAACCACTAACAATTCGCATTCCAGTGCAGTGGTGTGGACACTGGCCCAGAGTAACTGCTCTGCGAATTGGACACTCGGTCCCATGATGACGTGTCCCTGCAATGGTGTAGAAGCATCCCTTCACCGGGAAAGCTTCGGGCTAGATCACAGAAGGCCGGGGTTGGGAAAACAGAAAACGGCTTCAACTCCCACAAAGATAAACTCACGGCCTAGGGCAAGACAAACTGCCTCTTTTAATACGGAGGGAAGTAAAATTAAAAAAAAAAAAAAAAAACAGAGGCATACTACAGGACTGTTGACACCTTGTCCAGCATCTTGCAAAATGCCTTGGCCAAGCCGAACTTGAACTTAACTCTCAAAGCTCACCATCTGCATGTCTGATGACTGGCCCAGAAGAATTCATTTGCCATCAAACACACTTGATGAAAAATCCTGAAATACCCCGAATTAGCCTCTGAAGCTCTGGACTGCAGAAGCAGAAGGTAAACGCGCATGGGTGCCGCTGGAGGACACCAGTGTGCTGGCAATGTCTCTACACACCACTCCTATTTGCAAAGGGCACTGAACTCCCCGAGGAAGCTTTACCCCCTTTGCCCTGATATAACCACAGAGGGTCTCTTACCTACTAAAGCCCAGATGTTGAAGTCCTAACCTTCGACAGGGCTTTTAAGGAGATCATAGAGGTAACTAAGGTCATAGGGTAAGGCTGGTGTCCTCGAGAGCCAGGCCCAGGAGGTCACACCTATAATCTCAGTGCTTTAGGAGGCTGAGGAGAGAGGATTACTTGAGCCCAGGGGTTTGAGACCAACTCAACACGATGAGGGCAACATAAGCAGATCCTGTCTCTACGGTTTTTTTTCTTTAATTAGCTGGGCGTGGTGATGTGTGCTTTTAGTCCCAGCTACTTGGGAGGCTGAGGTGGGAGGATCGCTGAGCCCAAGGGTTGGAGGCTGCAGTGAGCCATGACAGCACCACTGTACTCCAGGCTGGTCAACAGAGCACGATCACATCGCTAAAGAAAATAATGAAAATCAAGTAATTTTTAAAAAGAAAAGGAAGAAACCTCGGGGTCCTCACTCTCTCTCCCTGCATGTCCAGAGAAAAGGTGATTTGCGGTCACGGTGAGGAAGTCGCCATCTGCAAGCCAGAAAGAGAGGCTCTACCAGAAACCACGCCTGCCAACACTTCGAACTTGGACTTCCAGTCCCCAGAACGGTTCGCAAATACGTGTGGTTTGGGCCAGGTGTTCTGTGATACTTCGTTATGCCAGCCTGAGCAGACAAACAGAGCTTCATTTGGGGGTTCAGAAAGTGTGATCCAACTTACCAAACAGAGGCCCTTTGTACTGGGGATGGCTAATATATTAGTTCCTCATTTCTGCTGTAACAAATTACCCTAACTCCATGGCTTAAAACCACACATTTATTATCTTCTAGCTCTGATGTCAGAGGTCCAAAGTGAGTCTTACGGGGCTAAAATCAAGGTGGTATCGGGGATGGTGCCCTCTGGAAGGTCAGCAAATAATCCATTCCTTGCCTCTTCCAGCTTCCAGACACCCCCCACGGCTCCATCCTCCACCTTCAAAGCCAGCTAAATGCATTTTCTCCTCTCTCTAACCTCCTGCCTCGTTCCTATAAGGCCCCCTGTGGTTACATGAGACCCACTCAGATACTGCAGGAGAATCTCTTCATCAGGTCTGCAAAGTCCCTTTTGCCATATAAGGTAACGTATTCCAAGGCTCCAAGGTTAGGAAATGAACATCTTTGCAGGGGCCATCATTCAGCTAATGCAGGCAACTAGTGGTCCAGAATCACCCAATGAGATTCTCTAGAAGAGGACAAACGAAGGAGAACCTGGAAGGCCATCGGGGTCCAACAATGGGCTTCCATGTGTAAGCAAAGAGCATGGCATGGGCTTACCAAGTGAGGGAAGATTGTTTTCCTAAGGAAACCAAGGAATAGAAGGATTATGGGCAAGACTGCTTGGATAGGCAGGACCAGCTGCTCAGAGAGGACCCCTGAATTCAGAATCGAATCCTGGGAAGAGCTCCCTGTATCTTCAGACCACGGTATAGGGAAGCACGCACCAGCAGCATCTGCCCAAATGTGGGCAGCCTGATGGACTGCAGGCAGTGGGGCCCATAACACTAGGACCCAAGGCACAAAACTTGGCTAATGCCCACACTGACTCGCTTGAAGACAAGACTCCATCACTGCCTCTGTGCCTGGAAGCCAGCAGAGACATCCCTCAAGGAAGGGGCTCATAAGTCCCCATGTCACCACCGTAGGGACCTATAGGCAGAGCTTGGGGCAGCTCAAGCCAGGCATCCCAACACATTGAGCCATGCCCACCACCATCCAGACGTAAGTGCCCTACTGGGGCAAAGTGTTCTCTCTGTGCCATGATCTCCTCACTCTGAGAAATGCATTTCCCATGGTAGGAGTGCTCTGGGGAGCAGAGAGGCAGAAACCACCAGTTCCTTCTAAAGCTGCTTCCGGAAGACGGGGCTGAACATCACAACCCCACCTGCAAAAACCTCAGAGGCACAGATTTCAATTCACAAAGCACTTCATGCACTTGTAAGTCTCTGTGAGCGGTGGTGCTGGGTTGAGAGGATGCCAGGATTATTACCAAGACGTAACCTCTGCCTACAGAGAGCTGTGATCGCCATGCATGAGACAGCTGTTCACAAAATGACATAAACACCAGTCAAACTGTTGGAAGTATAAAACAATGTACTAATTTAACAAATACCAGCAAAATAAGCAAAAAAATTAATTGAGCCCCCCTGTCCTAGTGGGAGATCTTGACTGATGGGAACTGCTGGTCAGAGCTCATTGATTCATCCATTCATTTACCCGTTTGGCAAACATTTGTTGAATGCATCGCATGCCAAGTACTGCACACAACAAAGATGAATAACACATGGTCCGTGTCCTCAAAATCTCCTGATCTAGGAAGAGAGACAAGTACCTTAAAAAATGTTGGCTGGATGCAGTGGCTCACACCTGTAATCCCAGCACTTTGAGAGGCCAAGACAGGAGAAGCACTTGAGCCCAGGAGTTCAAGACAAGCCTGGGCAACATAGCACAATCTCATTTCTACTGAAAAATAGAAATTTAGCCTGGCATGGTTGTACATGTCTGTAGTCTCAGCCGCTCAGGAGGCTGAAGTGGGAAGATCACTTGAGCCCAGGAGTTCGAGGCTGTAGTCAGGTATGACCAAGCCACAGTACTCCAGCCTGAGTGACAAAGTGACACCTTGTCTCAAAAGCAAGAAAGAAAGAAAGAAGAAAGAAAAGAAAGAAAAAAATAAAAAGAAAGAAGGAGAAAATCATGAATGCAGGGTGATGTAAACAGCAGGAAATATACATAAAAGCTGTAAATATATAGAAAAGGGTGTGTTCAGTTCTGGACTGTCTAAATTTTCATTTATTCAGTCAGCCAGTCATTCAACAAACATTCTGTTTTGACCCCAGCCATATGCGAGACTCTCTGTTGCATACTAAGAATACAGCAGGAACAGAACCACCACCGTCGCTCTGCTGTACACTGAGAATACGGCAGGAACGGAACCAACACCGTCGCTCTGCTGTACACTGAGAATACGGCAGGAACGGAACCAACACCGTCACTCTGTTGTACACGGAGAATACGGCAGGAACAGAACCACCACCATCCCTCTGCTGTACACTGAGAAGACGCAGGAACAGAAGCAACACCGTCGCTCTGCTGTACACTGAGAATACAGCAGGAACGGAACCAACACCGTCACTCTGCTGTACACTGAGAATACGGCAGGAACGGAACCAACACCGTCGCTCTGCTGTACACTGAGAATACGGCAGGAACGGAATCAACACCGTCCCTCTGCTGTACACTGAGAATACGGCAGGAACGGAACCAACGCCGTCCCTCTGAGGTACACTGAGAATACGGCAGGAACGGAACCAACACCGTCCCTCTGCTGTACACTGAGAATACGGCAGGAACGGAACCAACACCGTCCCTCTGCTGTACACTGAGAATACGGCAGGAACAGAACCAACGCCGTCCCTCTAAGGTACACTGAGAATACGGCAGGAACGGAACCAACACCGTCCCTCTGCTGTACACTGAAAATACGGCAGGAACGGAACCACCGCCGTCCCTCTGAGGTACACTGAGAATACGGCAGGAACGGAACCAA
>NW_022437086.1:2395498-2439468 GCF_009761245.1 Sapajus apella | reverse complement strand
AGGTACACTGAGAATACGGCAGGAACGGAACCAACGCCGTCCCTCTGGTGTACACTGAGAATACGGCAGGAAGGGAACCAACAGCCATCCCAGCCACACAGAGGTTAACTTCCATTTACGGGAAATGTCCAGAAGAGGTACATCCATAGGGATGGAAAGCAGATGAGTAGCTGCCAAGGGCTGGAAGGGTTTGCGGAAAATGTGGGGTGAACTCCTAATGGGCATAGGTATTTAGTGAGTGACTGACGAGAATGTCCTAATATTGACTGTTGGGATGGTTGTGAAAATCTGTGAATATATTAGGTTGTTGAAAAAGTAACTGTGGGTTTTGCCGTTAAAAGTAATGAGAACTGTTGGCCAGGCACAGTGGCTCCAGCCTGTAATCCCAGCACTTTGGGAGGTTCAGGCGGGCAGATCACTTGGGCTCAGGAGTTCGAGACCAGCCTGACCAACATGGTGAAATCCCATCTCCACTAAAAATACAAAATTAGCTGGGCATGGTGGCGCAGGCCCGTAAACCCAGTTACTTGGGAGGGTGAGGCAGGAGAATCGCTGGAACCCAGCAGGCGGAGGTTGCGGTGAGCTGAGACTGCACCATTGCATTCCAGCCTGTGCAACAGGAGTGAAACTCAGTCTCAAAAAAAATAAACAAATAAAAATAATGAGAACTAGTGCAGGCATCTTGTAACTCTACGGGTGGATGCACTAAGGGTAGCAGAGTGAGTGGTTTGAAAGCACCCAGTCTCGACGCCATTTTTGACTGAATTAGCCCTGGAGCTGCCCTCTCTCTTACCTTTAATTATGTGAGATTTTTCAAACAAACAAACAGGCTGGGTCCAGAGGCTCACACCTGTAATCCCAGCACTTTGGGAGGACGAGGTGAATGGATCACTTGGAGTCAGGAGTTTGCCATAAAAAGCAATGGCAAGCCGGGCGCGGTGGCTCAAGCCTGTAATCCCAGCACTTTGGGAGGCCAAGGCGGGTGGCTCACGAGGTCAAGAGATTGAGACCATCCTGGTCAACGTGGCAAAACCCCATCTCTACTAAAAATACAAAAAATTAGCTGGGCATGGTGGTATGTGCCTGTAATCCCAGCTACTCAGGAGGCTGAGGCAGGAGAATTGCCTGAACCCAGGAGGCGGAGGTTGCGGTGAGCCAAGATCGCGCCATTGCACTCCAGCCTGGGAAACAAGAGCGAACCTCCGTCTCAAAAAAAAAAAAAAAAAAAAAAAAAAAAAAGCAATGGCATAACCTGCAATTACTTTTGCACCAACCAAACATTAAAAACAATTAAGCAGTACATTTTAAAGGGTGAATTTGTGATACGTACACTGTATCTCAATTGTTTTTTAAGGCAGGGACTCGTGTCACCCAGGCTGGAGTACAGCGGCGTGATCGTAACTCACTGCAGCCTCCAATTCCTGGACTCAAGTGATCCTCCTGCCTCAGCCTTCCAAGTAGCTGGGACTATAGGTATATTCCACTGTGCCTGGATAATTTTTCAGAACTTTTTGTAGAGATGGGATCTCGCTATGTTGCCCAGGCTCGTCTCAAACTCCTGTACTCAAGCAATCCTCACACCTTTGGCCTCCCAAAGCACTGGGACTACAGGTGTGAGCCATGGCGCCTGGTCAACATGTGATAACTTCTTAGATACGGAAGTCCTGCATGCTTGGGAGGACTAGTGACAGAAAGGTCTGGAAAGTTTCCCAGAAAAGGTGACATTTCCACAGAAATATGCTTCCAGAGAAGGACTTAATCGTGCAAAGTGAGAAACAAAACAGTTTCAGAGGGGAAAAAAACAGTATTTTTGAACAACTGAAGAAAGTTCCAGAAAACTGGAGAAGAGAGGAGACAGGAGAAGTGGATATGGAGGGACAGACCATTTCAACTGGCTTTCCAATTTCCAAAATATACAAATTTACCTCAGGGGCAAAGGGAAACCATTTGAAGTTTGTTTGTTTGTTTGTTGTTTTTGAGACAGTTTTGCTCTTGTTGCCCAGGCTGGAGTGCAGTAGTACAATCTCAGCTCACCGCAACCTCCACCTCCCGGATTCAAGCGATTCTCCTGTCTCAGCCTCCTGAGTAGCTTGGATTACAGGCACCCACCACCACGCTGGGCTAATTTTCTGTATTTTTAGTAGAGACAGAGTGTCACCATGTTGGCCAGGCTGCTCTCAATCTCCTGACCTCAGGGGATCCACCCACCTTGGCCTCCCAAAGTGCTGGGATTCCAGGCGTGAGCCACCATGCCTGGCCCATTTGAAGGTTTTAAGAGACGATTGACAGAATCAGATTTCCATTTCACTCATTCAGCCAGCCAAGACATATTTAATACGAACCTTTGATGTGAGAGGCCCTGCTCTAGGGGAGAAACACAGGCACAGAACAGACAAGGTCTCTTCCCTCCTGTAGTTTCCGTTATCATGAGAGATGCTGACAATAAACAACCAAGCATGAAAATCAACACCATCATTAAACACTTTGGAAACATCCCCCTGGCAGCAGCAACGTGGGGAGAGAGGACTAAAGGGAAAGCAAGACCAGAAACGAGGAGAAAGAGGAGGAGGTCCTGGCCAGAGTCCAGGCAGGAGACGAGTCTGCATGAGCAGATCATATGGAGTGCCTCCCCCCAAATATTCCTTCCCCACGCCAGCCCTCCAACCCAACCTTCATCCTGGCCAGTGGAACCTGCTTCCCCCTCCAACGGCTGAAAATGCCAGAAGCTCGTCTTCCCAGCCTTCTTTAGCTAGAGCATGGAAAGTGACCCAGTCGCGGCCCCTGAGACCTGAGAGGAAGGCTGCAGAGGGACTTCGTGGGTAGGTTCTCCTTCCCCATAAGGAGTGACACAGCAAGACACGTCCCTCTTCTTTGCCTGATGTGTCTGTGTCTGCAAGTCATGCTGAGAACTGTTGGGGGCATCTTGTAACTCTAAGGACTGAAGCGTGACGGGTCGTGAATAGTTTGACTGGCCAAGTCTTGATGCCATTTTTGACTCACTAAATGAGCCCTGTAGCTGCCCTATCTCTGACCTCTTCTGTGAGACTTATTTATTTACTTATTTATTTATTTTTGAGACAATGTCTCACTCTGTCACCCAGACTGGAGTGCAGTGGTGAGATCTCGGCTCACTACAACCTCCGCCTCCCAGACTCAAGTGATTCTCGTGCCTCAGCCTCCCGAGTAGCTGGAATTACAGGCATAAGCCACCACGCTTGGCTAATTTTTGGATTTTTAGTAGAGACGGGATTGGCCAGTCTGGTCTTGACCTCAGGTGATCCACCCAGCGGGGCCTCCCTAAGTGCTGTGATTACAGGTGTGAGCCACTGCACCCGGCTGTTATTATGTGAGATTTTAAAAGAAACAAACAAAAAGCTTCTCATGGATGAAGTCATTTTTGGTTGGGTGTTCTGCTTATTGCAATCAAAAATGGCTTCAGTGATACGCTGTGCAATGCTAGAACACTTGCAGTAGAGATTTAAAGAACAAGAGCCTGGGCAATATAGCAAGATCCCATCTCAAAAACATTTTTTAAAAAATTAGCCAGTCATGTGGTGTGTGCTTGTAGTACAGCTACGTGGGAGGCTGAGGCGGGAAGGATCACTTGAACCCAGGAGGTTGAGGCTGCAGGCAACTATGACCACGCCACTGCACTCCAGCCTGGGCAGCAGGGCAAGACCCTGTCTCTAAAATAAAATAAAACGCCCAGGCATGGTGGCTCACGCCTGTAATCCCAGCACTTTGGGAGGCCAAGGCAGGTGGATCACCTGAGATCAGGAGTTCAAGACCAGCCTGGCCAACATGGTGAAACCCTGTCTCTATTAAAATACAAAACTCAGCTAGGTGTGGTGGTGGGTGCCTGTGATTTCAGCTACTAGGGAGGCTGAGGCAAGAGAATCGCTTGAACCTGGGAGGCAGAGGTTGCAGTGAGCTGAGATCACTCCGTTGCACTCCAGCCTGGGTGGCAGAGTGAGACTCCATCTTAAAAAATAAAATAAAGTAAAATAAAAAATGGGTAGGGGCCAGAAATATTTAGAAAGAAGAATTGAGAGGTGGGTGATTATCACTGAAGGTGAAAGGAATAGATCTCTCTGAAGTCTGTGGCCCAATAGATAGACCATTAATCACTGAGTCAGGGAGCACAGAAAGAAGAGTGGACATGGACAGCATGGAGATTCCCTTGGGATTTCCAAAGCGAAGGCAGGTGGGAACAGACAGAAGGGCATGGGCTGGTGTGGGCAGCCAACCCAAACAGGTCCAGCTGGCATCCCCTATCCTGTTGGTCTGCACGCTAAGTTACACGGTAATACACAGACCACCATGGTTATTCTACTGAGATGCTAGGGAGAGATGAGGTCACCACAAAATATTATTCCCTGATGAGCTCTCATGATGGCCGCAGGAAGGAAGAGACATCAGTCACGGTCATCAGCATTAAAGAACATTTTATTTATTTTCTTTTTCTTTTTATATTTTTGAAACAGAGTCTCACTCTTGTCACATAGGCTGGAGCGCAGCGGCAAGACCTGGAACCACTGCAACCTCCACCTCCCGAGTTCAAGTGATTCTCCTGCCTCAGCCTTCTGAGCAGCTGGGATGACAGGCATGCGCCACCATGCCTGGCTAATTTTTGTATTTTTTAGTAGAGATGGGGTTTCACCATGTTGGTCAGGATGGTCTCAAACTCCTGCCCTCAGGTGATCCACCCACCTTGGCCTCCCAGAGTGCTGGGATTACAGGCATGAGCCAAGCCCAGCCCGAATACTTTATTTTTAGGCAACACTAGAGTAAGCCTTGAATGCTTGGTAGTTGCACAACATGGACATTTGTGGTTCCCTTCCAACCCTGATAAATAACAGTGGGTCCCTGAATTCAAAGCTCTGCTGTAATAATGAGCTACTTATCTCCCTCCAGCCTGAGATTCTGAGGCCTGGGAGGGGCATGCTGCTGATGGCGAGTCCCTGCGTGGAGAAAGGTTACCAGCACCATGGCTGCTGCCGCACTGTTGCCAGGCTGGCCCTGCAACCATATCCAACTTCCTCCTTCCACACTTGACAGAGAGCCAGGAGAAGTCACATACTCACTTCCCAGCCTCCTTTGCTTCAAGAGGTAACCAGGGAACTCAATCTTGGTCAATGAAACCTAACCAAGTTGAACAAAAGCTGGCAGGGAGCTTCTGGGATACCCTGCACTTTTCTGATGAAAAGGACAGACAGAGCTGGGTCACTCCATGACCCTTCTCCCTCTTCTCCTTCTGTAGAGTCAGGTCACCATGGCAGGAGCTTCAACAGCCATTTTGTGATCATGAGGAGAAAAACTAACTCAATAAATAAAAGGATGACATAAGGAAGGTTCCCTGCCTTCACCTGGGAAATCTCAAGGGAACCTCCAAGCTGTCTATATCTGTCCTTCTTTCTGTATTCCCTGACACAGTGATTCATGATCTACCTGTTGAGCTGGTGGTCACAGACTTTAGAAATATCTATCTCTTTCACCTTCAGTGATTATCACCCAGCCTGGTCAACTCCCCTTTCTAAAGAAGAATAAGGTGGAGAAAAATGGAAAGAGGCCTAAATGGTGTCACAAATCAGTTGAATCCAAGGTAGTGACTTTCTGCCCCAGATTTCTCTTATAAAACCATGACAAAAAAGAATTTTATTTGCTTAAGGCACTCGATTTGTCTTCTTACAGCTAAATATATGCTAAATTATCTAGAATTTGGTACCTCAAACGGTGGCTGGAAGCAGCAGACCCTAAAATGTGGAACTCTCTGCACAAAGGAGATAGAATACTGGGCAAGGAAGACTCAACTATTCTGAGCTAGAAAGTTGGTGATTCTTGTACCACATCTTCTCACTTTTAAGTGGGAGCTGAATGATGAGAACACATGGACATATCGGAGGGAGCAATACACACAGGGGCCTGTAGGGAGCAGTGGGGGGTGGGAGGAGGGAGAACATAGGGAAGAATGGCTGAGGGATGCTGGGCATAATACCTAGGTGCCGCAAACCACCACGACACACACTCACCTATACAACAAACCTGCACATTAGCCTTGAACATAAAACAGAATTTGAAGGAAAAAAATAAAAAGTTGCTGATTCTCTACAAAGAATTAAAACAGATTTACAAGAAAAAAACAAACAAGCCATTCAAAAGTGGGCAAAGGATATGAACAGGCACTTTACAAAAGAAGACATACATGAGGCCAACAAACATATGAAAAAATGCTCATCATCACTGGTCATTAGAGAAATGCAAATCAAAACTACATTGAGATACCAGCTCATGCCAGTTAGAATGGCGATCATTAAAAAATCTAGAGACAACAGATGCTGGACAGGATGTGGAGAAATAGGAACACTTTTACACTGTTGGTGGGAGTGTAAATTAGTTTAATCATTGTGGAAGACAGTGTGGCGATTCCTCAAGGACCTAGAAATAGAAATTCCATTTGACCCAGCAATCCCATTACTGGGTATATATCCAAAGGATTATAAATCGTTCTACTATAAGGACACGTGCACACGAATGTTCATTGAAGCACTGTTTACAATAGCAAAGACCTGGAACCAACCCAAATGCCCATCGACGATAGACTGGGCAGGGAAAATGTGGCACATATATGCCATGGAATATTATGCAGCCATAAAAAACGATGAGTTCGTGTCCTTTGTAGGGACATGGATGAACCTGGAAACCATCATTCTCAGCAAAGAACAGAAAATCAAATACCGCACGTCCTCACTCATAGGCGGGTGTTGAACAATGAGAACACATGAACACAGGGAGGGGAGCATCACACAGTGGGGTCTGTCGGGGGGAACTAGGTGAGGGACAGCAGGGGTTGGGGAGTTGGGGAGAGATAGCATGGGGAGAAACGCCAGATATAGTATAGGTGATGGGGAGGAAGGCAGCAAACCAAACTGCCATGTATGTACCTATGCCACAATCTTGCATGTTCTTCACATGTACCCCAAAAGGAAAAATGCATTATATATATATATATATATATATATATATATATATGTAAAATGCAGTATATATATATATATATATATATATATATATTTAAGTTGCTGATTCTTGTAATGTCATAGTGACAAATCAAGGAATTGAACGATGTAATATTATATATATGTTGTATATATATATTAGGATTTGGGTATGTGTCAGTTCCTTCTAGAAGTTTTCAACAACGTTCTATAAGAGAGACAAACTTAGACTAGAGGTAACTGATGTTACGGCAGAGAAAGAATGAATTACATCTTTGCTACTAGAGGCTCTTTCTGCCTTCCACTCGGAAACAAAGGTCACCTGCCTAATTTTTGTATTTTTAGTAGAGAAGAGATTTTGCCATGGTGGCCAAGCTGGTCTCAAACTCCCGACCTCAGGTGATCCACCAGCCTCAGTCTCCCGAAGTGCTGGGATTACAGGTGTGAGCCACTATGCCCGGCCCATATGGCCATCTTAAAAGGATACTGGCCATGTTGGATTAGAAGCCCCTCCTCCCCCAGTTTTTTCTCTGTCTTCGATGTGTATAGCTTTCTTCTTTCCTGATCTTTTATCTCCTTTCTTTACATTTTTTCTTTCCTTCTTGTTTATTTGCTTTTATCTTGTTTGTGGTATTCTGATCATGGATTCCTCAGGAAGCTTGAGAAATCTTCACCTGTTTTACATTCAGATATTTCTTCTTTATATTGTCACTTAATATCCCTGAGATGTTTTTTCTTCCCTTAAAGGCATATGTTGGAGAGAATTATTTGTAGAGTGCACTTGACATCCAACATCCTAATTTCCAGCCTATTTAGTTTGGCTGAAGTAATTTGGCTGGATTTGTAACAATTCATCACATATTTATGAAACATCACAGTCATGTCAAGAGAGCAACAGCAATTGATTATCCCAGGCTCCAAAGACCTGGCAGAAAAAGTCAAAGTGGGACACAGAAGACAGAATTCTGTTAATAAAGATACCTTCCTAAGCACTCTCGACAAGCTTGTACAGTAGCTGTGAACTTAATAAAGGAATTACTGCCCGGGAAGGATGTGAATTTGTTGTCAAATTTATGCAATCTGTGTTAATGGCCAGAAATGATGTTTAACTCTGACTCAGAGATACAGCGATGGCTTGTTTTGAGTTTTCTCTAACAGCAAAATTTCCCTTCAAAATTATTTCTCCCCTGAAGCTAGCATTAAACTTCATTTACATTTTCTCAACACATACTTATTTCTGCAAACAAGCGAAAAAATAAATAAATAAACAACTTGATCATTACTTGGGAAGATGATCTTAGTTTGAAACCTTCACATAGATAATCCAAAGATCTTTAATCTGTAGGGTAGAGAATCAAAGGTCGATTATTTGCGAACTAGTCTATGAATCGATTTTTTAAAAAGTTATTCAAGATGCAGAAAATTGCATTGATGCATATTTATGTTCAGCATCTGTAGTAAAATTATATTTTCTAATGAATCTACAGCTCAGGGCTTTAGAATGTGGATCTTTTAAAATGCACCAAGCAAACTTCCAAGGATTACAAGAAATGTTTTATTTATAATATTTGCATGAAGCTGGATATGGTGCCCATCTGTCTCTTCCAATATATTTTCACAACTGGATTTACAGACTGTAACTAAAAAAGTAAAAGAGACAGTGTTCTGACTCCTGTGTAGTCTAATTCAGTTTATTATCATAATTTTATGTTATAATGAGCTGTCAATACAATTTACCACACTACCCTTCCTCTGCCAGTTTGATGGCATTAAGTTTTGTGTACCCTTTCTGAAAAATACCTCGAGGATGTCTACTTATTCTTTTTTTTTTTTTTTTGAGACAGAGTTTCACTCTTGCCAACCAGGCTAGGGTGCAGTGATTCCATCACGACTCACTGCAACCTCTGCATCCTGGGTTCAAGTGATTCTCCTGCCTCAGCCCCCCGAGTAGCTGGGACTACAGGCACCCACCACCACGCCCAGTTAATTTTTGTATTTTTAGTAAAGACAGGGTTTCACCACGTTCACCAGGCTGGTCTCCAAGTCTTAACCTCAGATGATCTGCCCACCTTGGCCTCCCAAAGTGCTAAGATTACAGGCGTGCGCCACCACCCAGCCTTGCCTCTTGCTTACACCCTCATTCTCCCTCTAAGCGTTTTTTATTGCTATCTATCTTCTTAGAAACAGGATCACACTCTGTCACCCAGGCTGCAGTACAATGGTGCACAATCACATCTCACTGCAGCCTGGAACTCCTAATAGATATATACATATATATATGTATATATATATATATACACACACACACACACACACTTTTTACATTTTATAGAGACAGAGTTTCACTATGTTGTCCAGGCTGATCTCGAACTCCTAATCTCATGTGATCCAGCTCAACCCTTTGAGTAGCAGAGACTACAGGTGTGTGCCATCATGCTTGGCTACCCTGCTAACCTTTCTTTTGCTGGCATTTAGTTCTACTCTCTTGTCTATTTATGGCATTAATGACTTTGACACTACTTTAAAAAACATTTCATATTCCTTTTTAGCAATCACCATTCAGTCTTCAATCATGGCAAGGTCCTCTATAAGCCAACCAGATGAGCAAGCAGCTGCCACCACTTGCAAAACAATCTTCAAAAAGATAAAGAAGAAGTAAATAACCATTTTTACATCATTTGGTTAACGCCACAGGAATTTCAAGCTGGATGTTAGGCCCAGCGGCATTGCCCCTGCCTTCCTCCAGAGAACAGAGAACATCAGGCACACGAATCAACAGAGTCCTACGTTCTAAGCTCCGAGATGGGGTTCCCAGGTCATTCTCTGCCTAATTTAAGCCACCTCTCACTGTCGTGTCTTTTTGAAAGTCTGAAAACAACTAAGAAACCAGATTTTTCAAGGAAAGTCATTCAGAGAGACAGAAGAGTTATTTGGTATATTCTACCACAGATTTGAATGAACTCAATAAATAAGAATAAGCACTAGAAACTCATACTTATGGGGACTTTTAAATAGGATGCTGAACAATAAATATGATTTCACAGAGTCAGCCAGGCGCAGTGACTCAGGCCTGTAATCCCAGCACTTTGGGAGGCCAAGGCGGGTGGATCTCGTGAGTCAAGGAGTTTAAGACCAGCATGGGCAACATGGCAAGACCCTGTCTTACAAAACATACAAAAATTAGCTGGGCATGGTGGTATACGCCTGTAGTTCCAGCTACTCGGGAGGCTGAGGTGGGAGGATGGTTGAGCTCTGGAGAGTCTGAGGTTGCAGTGAGCTGGACTACCACTGCACTCCAGCCTGGGCAACAGGGTGAGATCCAGTCTCAAAACAAAACAAAACAAAAGATTTCGCAGAGTCAAAATTAGGTATTGGGTGGTTTACATTTTTCACACCTAAAAGATAAGCTGATTTCTAATCAAATCCAACTTGAAAACCAAGGACTTGGGTACTAACGAGAGCTATACACCTACAAATAATGAAACTCTTTTAAAATACATTCCTAAAATGTGTAGCCAGGCGTGGTGGTACACACCTATAATTCCAGCGACCTGAGAGGCTTACGGAGGAGGACTGCTGGAGGCAGGAGTTTCAGACCAGCCTGGCCAAAATACTGAGACCCCATTTCTTAAAAAAGATAAAAATGCAGAAAACTGGACACCACATGTTCTCACTCATAAGTGGATATTGAACAAGGAGAACACATGGACACAGCGGGGGGAACATCACACACCAGAGACTGCCGGGGGTGGGGGGCGAGGGGAGGGATAACAGGGATGGGGACTAGGGAGGGATAGCATTAGGAGAAATACCTAATATAGATGCTGGAGGGATGGGTGCAGCAAACCACCATGGCACGTGTACGCCTATGTAACAAACCTACACATTCTGCACATGTCCCCCAGAACCCAAAGGAAAATAAACAAATAAATAAATAAATTACAAAGTGAAAAAACAAATAAATAAAAATTAAAAATTCCTAAAATGCATGGTGACTGATACAGAAATGATTTGTTACAAATGGCTGACAAATGAACAAATAAATCGATGAAGGAAAAACCTCTGAAAATCTGTGTCATTTAGCCTCGTATGTTCTCAGTACAAATTGGTTGACCTGCAAAAAAAGATGCCCACACGCAGGACTGAAATGTCAAGTAGGAGAGGAGAGAGAAAAAGAGAGGGTTTTGAAGATCTACTTCTTACTAGGCTCTGCCAATCTATTTTTAGTTTGAAAATAATACTGTGGGATCATCCTCATTTTAAATATTATTATATTTATTTTACTGACGAGTAAATCAAGGATCAGAGGGTTTAAATATTAAAACGGTAATAATGTTTACCATTTACACACACACACACAGGGTCCACACACACACACATCCATCTTTGATTCTTACAACCTTTCAAGGAATGTGTCATCATCCCATTTTAAAGGCAAAGAAATCGAATTCCAGAAAGATCACAGGTCAGGTAGCGATAAAGTTGCACAGCCAGAACCATAATGGGAATTGATAAAAACAGACACCCAGCAGCATCTCTGTCTGTGGGTCCTTCTGCAATCATCCCTCTCTGTCATTGCCACAAACTGGCTCATCAGCAAAAGAGGTAACAGACCCAGGGGTCCAGCCTGGTTGTGAATGAGCAAGGGGCACAGAACCTGTGGAAAAGTTGAACTAAAGAGGTTGAGTTTTTAACCGCCATTGTTCAGACTCTCTGTCCATCTCTCAGTTTTTCAAGGCTCTTCACGAGTAAAACAGAGTCATCCCTGCCTAAGAAGGTGACACAAAGATGCATGAGATGTCTATCAGGGAAGTGCTTTGATACCTTCTCAGTCACATTCAGACCATTTGTCCCTCCTTCCCCGCAACCACTGATGGAGAAGACTCAGAGGCAGAAGGCTCACCAGGCAGTCTTGCATAGCCCTGGTACTTTGTGTTCAAGAATGAAATGGACCAAAAGGCAGACAGAGCAATTATAAGAAAAGAAAACTCCAGACTAATAACTCCAGTGAACAAAGATGTCAAAATCCTTATCGCAGTGCAGGTATTGATCGACTTACGACCTACGCAACTTACGACCATTCGACTTTACGACCACAATCGCTAGCCGTGACTGCTCCGCGTCTGGCAGCGCAAACGTTGCCCAGCTGGGCGTACGACAGTGCGGACCAGCTTCTGGCAGCACTACCATCTCCGCGTGCACCATTTCAACTGTTATCCCAGACTCGGTACAGCAATTTGGGTTTTGTGTCTTGGATATTTTTCATCAAACCCCTCCCAAGATGTCTACCAAGAAGAAATTGTCTTTGTCTACGCCTCAGCCTGCCAAGAAGGAAAGAAAGGCCAACGATCTCGACAGGAAAATGAAGGTAAATAAGCAGTACAAAGGAGGAAAGAAAGTGAATGTGATCGCACGTGATACGAAGTTATCACACTCGACTGTGTCGATGATTTTGAAAGATAAAGAAAGAATTCGTGAAGCTGTGAAAGGTTCTGCACCCATGCGATCAACAGTTATAACAAAGCAACGAAGCGGGCCCATCCACGAAATGGAGAAATTGCTATATATTTGGATGGAAGATCAAATTCAGAAACGGACACCATTAAGTCTTTTTACTGTGCAGATGAAGGCGGGAAGTCTATTTCAGACTCTGAAGGAGCATGCTGGAGAAGATTACAGTCAAGAATTTGTAGCAAGCACTGGCTGATTCCAGAGATTCAAGAAAAGATTCCAAATGCATAGTGTTCGAGTGACCGGAGAAGCAGCGAGTGCAGGTGAGGAAGGAGCACGCAAGTTTGTTGATAATCTGGATGAACTAATTACAGATGAGGGATATCTAGCAGAACAGATTTTCAATGTTGATGAAACTGGATTATTTTGGAAATGGATGCCAGCACGTACTTATATTCACAAAGAGGCCAAGAGCATGCCGGGATTTGAAGCATTTAAGGAAAGGCTAACTCTGCTGCTTGGCGGGAACATCGCAGGCTTTAAGCTGAAGCCGTTCTTAATTTATCACTCAGACAACCCGCGTGCGTTCAAAAATGTTAACAAGCACACACTACCCGTCTACTTTCGTTCTCAACGTAAAGCATGGATGACACAAGGATTGTGTGAAGACTGGTTTATGAACTGTTTTATTCCTCAAGTTCGAGAATATTGTTTGGAGAAAGATATTCCTGTCAAGATTTTATTGTTACTTGATAACGCGCCTGGACACCCACCACGTCTAGGCGATCTCCATCCAGATGTAAAATTTGTTTTTCTTTCGCCAAACACGACTCCACTCATCTAGCCTATCGATCAAGGTTCGATTGCTACATTAAAGGCCAACTATCTCCAAACCACCTTCACTCAAGCAATATTCACTATAGATGCTGGCTCAGAACTAACATTGCGAGATTTTTGGAAACACTACAACATTTTGATGTGTATCAAGAATATCGCTACCACCTGGGAGGCTGTGATGACAAAGTGCATGAATGGCATCTGGAAAAATTATGTTAAGCGCTATGTCAATGATTTTGACAGATTTGAAAGTGAACATGAACTTGAAACGATTCGGGAAAAAACAGTAAAACTCACTAAAGACCTTTCTTTGGAGTGTGAAATGGAAGATGTCGAAGAGTTGCTAGACAAAGAATCTGGAGAACTTACAAATGAAGAGCTAATTGAACTGGAAGAAGAGTGGCGGAAGAAGAAAGAAGAGAAGCAGAGAAAGAAGAGGAGGAGCCAGAAAGAAAGTTCACCACTAAGGGATTATCAGATGGTTTATCTTTACTGAATAAACTTCTTATACATTTCGAAGCAATGGACCCAAACATCGAACGATTTGCAAGGATTGAATGGATGGTGCATGATGTGTTTCATCCGTTATTGTGAAATTTATGAAGAAAAAAAGAAACATACAATTCAGACAAAGCTCACCATGTTTATGAAAAAACCAACTCCGGTAACCCCAACTGCTGCCTCAGATGATGACATCAACGATCCGCAGCCAAGCACCAGCGGCCAATAAAATGTTTCGTACATGTTTATATATTTTGATATGTTTTGCAATTGGGAAAATGTTTCCTATGGTATTTTTTACACCTGTATTTTGTATTTTTGTATGCACCTGTATTTTGTAATTTTGTATGTTTTGCAAATATTAAACCAGTTGTACTGGTAATGCAGTGTTTTACTTAAACCTGACGAATATAAAAATAAGAAACAAAATGGTGCAGAGATGATACCAATGGCATAAAATGAACAAAGAAAATTATGATATATAACAATAATGAAAGAAAATTATGATAAAATATGACTTAAAGATTTTTATAACATCACTTCAAAGTACTGTACATATAGCCTACTCAACTTACAACCAAATTGTGTTACAACCGGTCTGTCGGAACCAATCGTGGTCGTAAGTCGAGCACTAGCTGTATTAGCAAATTAAACCAGTGATCTACAGAAATATATTAAAAGGATAATACATCATGACTAAGTTGGGTTTACTCCAGGAATGCAAACCTGGTTCAACATTTTTTTTAAAGAGGTAATTCTCTATTTCAACTGAATAAAGTAGAGAATCCTTATGATTATTTCAATGACTGCAGAAAAAAGTACGTGACACAGTTTAAGAACTATTCACAGTAAAATCTCTCAGCAAATTGGAAATAGTGAGTAATTTCCTCAGTCTGGTAAAAACCTGTTATATATGAAAGACCTATATCTAACATCATCCTTGACAGTGAAAGACTGAACACTTCCCCACTGAAGTTAGGAACAAGGCAAAGATGCCCACTGTTACCACTTCTATTTAACACTGTACTGTAGGTCTTAGCCATTGCAATAGGGCAAGAAAAAAAAAGAGATATAAAGATCTTAAAAGAAGTTAAAATGATCCCTTATTTGCAGATGATGGTTTGTTTATATAGACATTTACAAGATACCTATAAAACAATTTCTAAAAGGAATAAATAAACTTAACAAGGTCATCGGATACAAGGTTTATATGAAAAAAATCACTGTATTTCCATATAGGAGCAGAACAAAAATGAAGCTACAAAAAACAATTCCATCTGCAGTAGTATTAAAAAAGAAAAAGTACATATGAATAAAACTAATCAAAAGTTATACAAAATCCCAAAGTTGAAAGTTATAATTTCACGTTATTTGGGCCTTAAGACCTAAATGAATATTTACAGATATAGATATATAGACATATAGATATATATCATATTTATGGGCTAAAATATTCCATATTGTTAAGAGATTAATTTCCCCAATCAATCTATAGATTTAATACAATTCCTATCAAAATTTTACCATTTATAAAGACATTGACAATTTTGACTCCAAAATTTACATACAAATGCTAAATACTATGAAAAGCCAAAGCAATTTTTTTTTTAAAGAACAAAGTTAAAGGACTTACTACAGCTGATTTCAGGACTTATTTTGAAGGCCCAGTCAAAAAGATAGACTTGTAGATAATGGAACAGAATATAGAGTCAAGAAATAGAGCTACATGTACATGGATATTTTACAAAGGCACTAAGTTAAGTCAGTGGCAAAAGAAAGGAGGTTCTGTTTGTTTGTTTTTAATAAATGATGCTGGAATGCCTAAATATTCACATGAGAAAAAATAAACCATTTTCTCATCTCATACATAAAAATGAACTCAAAATTCATAATAGACCTAAATATAAAAAGAAAAACTACAAAACTGGGGAAAAAAAGACAAGAGAAATCTCTGTGACCATGAAATAAAGATTATCTAGATAGCCCACAAAAGGCATGAATCATAGCACAAAATACTGATACATCTAACTTTATAAAAAATAAAAATGTCTGCTCTTTAAAGGCCACTGTTGAGAAAATAAAAAGGCAAACGACAGACTGGAAGAATATATTTGCAACCTGCATGCAGACAAAGGAATCATCTAAAATATACAAAGAACTTTTACAGCTAAAAAACACAAGAGGCTTCAAAAATGAAGAAATACAAATAGCCAATCAACACAGGAAAAGTCATCATTAGTCATCAGGAAAAGGCGAATAAAAACAACAATTATATACCACCAAACTCCAATAGAACTGTTAAAATTAGACATAGTATCAAGATTGGCAAGGATGTGGAGCAACTGGAACTCCCATACACCAATGGTGGGAATGCAAAACAGTACAACTACTTTGAAACAGACTTTGGCAATTTCTTAAAAAGTCAAGTATCCATCTATCATGCAACTCACACATTCTACTCTTAGTTGTTTACACAAGAGAAATGGAAACACATGTCTACAGAAAGACTTGTACAAAAACATTCAAAGAAGCTTTATTACATTTTTGACTATTACTTATAATTGTCAAAAACTAGCTAAACACAACCACCCATCAAGTGGATGGATAAATTGTGGTATATCCACACAATTGAATACCACTCAATAATAGAAAATAAACTACGGACACATAACAACACAGATGAAACTCAAAATAATCTGCAAAGAGAAAGAAACCAGACACAAGAGTATATACTGTATTATCCCATTTCTATAAAATTTTAGAAAACAAAAACTGAGCTGTAGTGATAGAACGCAGCTCAGTTTGTGACAGGGAAGTGAGAGCAGGGAGGAAAAGATAAATTGCAAGATGCATCAGGGAATTTTGGGGTACGATGGAAATTTTTAGTCCCTTTATTTGGTGGTAGTATTATAGGTATATACTGAGTCAAAACTCAACAAAGTGCACACTTTCAATATGTGCAGTGTAGTATATGTAAGCTATACCTCAATATAATTTTAAATAAGAATACACCAGAGCAAATTCAGAATGCAGTAAGCGGGGTGAGAAAACATGCAATCTGGGACATGGTGAAGATTCTTGAGAAGCATCATGACTGCCCTCAGTTGTCCAACAGATACAAGAGTCAGCTTCTGGACGAACTCATCGCAAGGACCAGGATCGACTGGTGTAATCTGCAGACATCAAACTTCATCTGAGGATACAGAACAATTTCCTAACCAGGAAAAATAATCCACAGCTGAAACTGGCTGCCATGCTGGAGAGGGTGTTTCTTGGTACTGGAGGGGTAGGCACATGGAGAAGCAGGCAGACCAGGGCTTTGGAGGAATGTTGTGAGAACAAATACTGCCACTTTAATTTCAGCTCCCTTTCTTACCTCATCCATTTCAACAATATCACTTCTTTTCTAATAACAAGCAGCCAGAAATAGCAGACAGTAAATCACAAATAAAACAACTCAGACACAGAGGAAGGAAGGAAAATCTCTTAGGTAAACACCAAACTTCACACTCTTATAATGGGCCCCAGTAAAACAGTGAGCCCTAATAAGCATATTCCTTTCCCTTCAACTGCACTAAAATAAACCAGCTAAAAGCAACCTCGGAGGGTATGCCTGCAACTGCCAGAAAAAAAACTATGGGAACAAACACAGTTCTCCCTCCCAGATAAGTAAGATAAAGAGACATAGAAACATTCCGAGCCTGTGATAAGTTCTGCCCCCCTGAACCCTTAAAAACTCTTAGTCTGTAAGAGAGAATGCCTCTGATCTAACTCGGCCAGAAGTCCCTCTGAGGTTTATTCTCCAAAATAAACCTGTCTTTGATTGTTAAGCTGCTTTTCGTGTTTCTTTCCTCTTTCTTTAAGTCTTATAGGCAGATCAGCACTTTGGAGGAACTTTGTGAGAAAGGATGAGACCAACCCTTAAGGCCTCTTCCAACCTGAAGATGCTGGAATTCTGCAAGACTAGGCATCCCCTGCTGTTTGCTGTTGGCATAGGATAGAGTTTGGATGTCTGTCCCCTCCAAATCTCATGTTGAAATATGATCCCCAGGGTTGGAGGTGAGGCCTGCAGGGAGGTGGTGTTTGGGTCATGGGGATGGATCCCTCATGAATGTTTTGGTGCTTCCCTTGGATAGTGAGATCTGGTTATTGAAAAGTCTGTGGCACCTCCTCCCTCTCTCTCTCTGTCACTCTCACCAGGTGACATGCTGGCTCCTCATCACCTTCCCACCATGCATAGAAGCTTCTTGAGGCCTCACCAGAAGCAGATGCAGGCATCACATTTCATTGACAGCCTGCAGAATGATAAGCCAAATAACCTTCTTTATAAATTACCCAACTTCAGGTCTTTCTTCCTAGTGAGGCAAGAGCAGCCTACTACAGCATAGGAAGGCCCAAAGTTCAATACAGTCTCCCTTTCCCAGACAATTTTCTCTAAAGAAAATTAAAATGTCAGGATAGAAATGCAGAGGAATTTTCCACCCTGTCTATTTGGTGCCAGATGCCCTTCTTTCTCTTGGCCCAACAACACTAACAGTGAAGACGGATGATTTTTAGGCTTGCTCCCTACCCAAAGCTCATCCTGTAATGAGTATTTAGTCTGAAGTCAGCACAAACAGTAGCGGCTGAGTGGAAACACCCATTGTAATTTCTGGTGTGCTGGCTCCCAAAGCCATCGTCGTGTCACATCTAACTCACAGCCTTCGTCTCCTGCTGAAACGGTGAGGAGGAGGGATCTGTGGGTGTGATCCTTAAGTGTGATGACAGATCAGTTGAGCTGCAAGAGCTCATTCACTCATTCATTTGTGCATTCATTCAACGAGCACATGAGCATTCTGATGCACCAGGACACTCTCTCCCCTGCTTTGACTGTGTAGCCCCTTCTTTCTGTTATTTCAAGTGCTTAACCTGACTTACAGAGGACTCTTGGAGGAGGAGACAGATTTAAGAAAAATAAACAGAAATAAGATGTCCCGGGCTATATCACCCTTAAGCAGTCCTGCCCCGAGGGTTAATGTGAGACTGATCAACAGCTCAGGGTTTTTGTTATTAATTTTTGAGCACTCTCAAAGAGCTCAGGGTTCTTATTTTCTACACCAAGCTTTATATTAAAATAGGACATTTGGGCCAGGCAATATGGCTCATGCCTGTAATCCCAGCACTTTGGGAGGCTGAGATGGGTGGATCACTTGAAGTCAGGAGTTGGAGACCAGCCTGGCCAACATGGTGAAACCCCATCACTACTAAAAATACAAAAGTTAGCTGGGTGTGGTGGTGCATGCCTGTAATCCCAGCTACTTGGGAGGCTGAGGCAGGAGGATCACTTGAACCTGGGAGGTAGAGGCTGCAGTGGGCTGAGACTGCACCACTTTGATCCAGCCTGGGCAACAGAGCAAGACTCCATCTCAAAAAAAAGGACATTTGGCAGAGATTTGGCCCTTCTGAAGCGTAACGACTCATTCGGAGTCCCAGGGCCCCAGGGACCAGGGCAGCCAAGCTGTTTGTTCTTCCTTGTTTCCCTTCCAGCATTCTCCTTTGTAGACAGGTCAGTGTCCCTTAGCACCCCCGCCCCAGGCTGACCCAGGGCAACCAAAAAGAACTCACTCTGGTCCAACCACCTGTTTTCCAGACAACCACTCTTGCTCAGAGAGCCAAGGCAGAAGCTCACTTGGTAGAAGTTGGATCTAAGGCTTTTTATCACCATTAATCTAACATGCCCCAATCTGAAAGGATGAGGCAGGTGTATTTGCTTTCAGCTCAAATCACATCCTGAAAAATGGGGGGAGAAGTTCGTAAGCAATTCAAAGAGAATAAGGTCCAGTGTATATTGGACAAAGGAATGAAACTGAGCAATACCCCTGTCAGAAACAGGAAGGAAGACAAATCCAGATGAGACTAATTCAGCATGGAGAATTATTTCAGCTTGACATCAAAGGGAAATTTTGAGAAAGAAAAGGCAATGGGAAGTGTAACTGTTGGAAAACGCTGCACTTGTGTGCAAGAGGTCGAATTGAGTCATATCCAATACGTAATCAGTGTGATTGCTAACTTAAAAATGGGTTCTTTGGGCCAGGAGCGGTGGCTCACGCCTGTAATCCCAGCACTTGGGGAGGCCGAGGAGGGCAGATCACGAGGTCAGTAGTTCGAGACCAGCCTGACCAACACACTGAAACCCTGTCTCTACTGAAAATACAAACATTAGCCAGGTGTGGTGGGGGCACCTGTAATCCCAGCTACTCAGGAGGCTGAGGCAAGAGAATCGCTTGAACCCAGGAGGTGGAGGTTGCAGTGAGCCAGGATCGTGCCAATGACTCCAGCCTGGGTGACAGAGCAAGACTCCATTTCAAAAAAATAATGGGTTCTTTGACAAGGTCCAGCTTTATTTTTCCCTTGGGTAGTATTTTTATGCACGTCGCAGACGTCTATTTCAATTAGAGACAATAAACGTCATTTTGTCAGATTTTCAGTCCATTGAAAAATAAACAGTAAAATTTTGAAATGCTTTATTCTTGTATTTTACATCAAATAATATTTGGTTTCCTTTGTCACAGCCAGACATTAAAGGAAAACGAGTGATTTTTTTGGACTAAGATTAACAAAGGTAAAACAGATCATTTCTCAAATGCAAACAAGTTTTTAGTTGAACTCATATCTCACACTAATTGGGTGAAAAGTTGGTCTGAATTAGGGATCCTTTAAATTCAGTATTATGACTTTCAAGGGCATTCAGTAACAAAAGGAAGTAGATAAGAAAAACATTCTATTTATATGTCTAACCAGGACAGCTCTGAAAGGCTAAATAAGTTTCACGGGTAATTAACATCATTTGCATGAAGACTAATATGCTTGAGATTAAAAGTTCTTTTTTAAATGTCACACGATTTTCTTAGCTGTTCCCACCCTGACTTAGAGTAATGGCTAGCTCTGGTGAACACATCTGCCCCCAATGACCACACAGGTTAAAGCAAGTGTTTCTAAACACTTATGTCTGCACTGGAGTTTCCATCAGGGAAAACCAGCAACTTTTCTCTGATGGAAAATCTTGTCTCATTATACACTGGTAAAAATTTAAATGAAATTAAAATTAAAACTGAAGAAGAAAATAAGTAAATAAATATATATATGAATATATGCACGTGTGTGCATACATATGTGTAACTTAGTACGTCCACATAATTTTCAAACTTGCTCAAAATGACAGATAATAACGAAATGAATCGCCATGTAACCATAACCCAGATTCAACAAGTAGCAATATTTTGCCACATTTGCTTCATCTTTTTCCCCCTTTCTTGCTAAAATATTTCAAAGCGCTTCTCAGACATCATGTCATCTCACCCCTACGCACTGCAATGCACATCTGTTAAAAAAACACAAACTTTTCCTTATGTAACCACATACTGTTCTCCTATTCACAAAAGACACAATAATTCTCAGGATGAAGAAATCTCATCTGATACTCATCCGTGATCCCACCTCCCTGATTGTGTCATAAGGGTCATTTAACATGACCTGTTTGCATCAGGATACAAGCAAGGCACACGTGTTGCTTGTCACTAATGTGCTCCGCCCTCCCCAGCTTCCCATTCAAGTCATTGACTTGTTGCAAAACCAGGTCAGCTGTCCCGGAGACTGCCCCACACTCTGGAAGTCCTTGCAGTACCATTTAGCTTGCTCCTCTGTCCCTCATATTTCCCATAAATGAAAGGTGGCCCTAGAGCTTTGAAGAGATTCGCACTCAGTTTTTTAAGAAGATAACTTCATATGGGATGCTGAGAGCTTCAGGCTGTACTACACTGCGACCCCGGCCCACCTGGATATGCCAACCGTAGCGACAACTAGCAGGTTCAAGGGGTGACAGCCCAAAATGTGCACTGTCAAATTCTCCATAAACCTTTCACCTCGTGGTTTATTTCACTACAGAGCCCTGCTTGAGGCAAACACCATATTTAATTCTTGGTGGCAAACTGGTGATTTCCAAATGCAATGATTTCTTCCACAATTATTCACTGAAATCTTAATAAAGTGTCCTTTTTCTCTAATCACCTTGGGCTAGTTGGTTACCGTGAAATACTGTTTATGCGTTTTCCCATTTTGTTGTTGGCGGTGGTCGTGCTGCAGTGCGATGGCACCATCACAGCTCACTGCAATCTCGAATCCCGGGCTCAAGTGATCCTCCAGCCTCAGCCTCCCGGGTAGCTGAGGGCTACCTACCATGCCTGGCTTGTTTATTATGCTTTTTAAATGCCAATCTTTTGAGTAAAGATTTGGTACTTGGCCAGGCATGGTGGCTCGCACCTGTAATCCCAGCACTTTGGGAGGCCAAAGGGAGCAGATCACCTGAGGTCAGGCACTCAAGACCAGCCTGAACAACATGGTGAAACCCCAACTCTACTAAAAATACAAAACTTAGCCGGACATGCTGCAGGTGCCTGTAATTCCAGTGACTTGGGAGGCTGAGGCAGGAGAATCACTTGAACCCGAGAGGCAGAGGCTGCCGTGAGCCGAGATCACACCACTGCACTCCAGCCTGGGCAACAGAGCAAAACTCCATCACAAACACAACAACAACAAAATGTGGTACCCTATAAGCTTTCCCCCTACCCTGTTACAGCAGCATACAAATAAGTCTATATATGTATGTATTGGTAGAAACACATTGGAATATCTATAATACATAAAATTTATATATATATTATAAACAGTTTATAGTACGTATTACAAATCTACAGTATGTAAATTATGTAAAATGTTTTTGTATGCTTATATGAGTATATTTCCAATGAGTTTCCACCACTTGCATTCCTCATCATTCCATTTTGGGCAGAGGGTATCCCTTCAGGGACCTCCGGTTCTTAGGTGGCCTATGAAGTCTTTGGACTTAACTCGCACTGCCTACCTCATAGTAAGGACTTACATCACTTTTTTTTTTAAAAAACCGAGCCTTGCTCTGTCACCCAGGCTGGAGTCCAATGGCATGGTCTTGGCTCACTGCAACCTCCACCTCCTGGGTTCACGCAATTCTCCTGCCTCAGCCTCCCAAGCAGCTGGGATTACAGGCTTGCGCCACCATGCCCAGCTAATTTTTGTATTTTTAGTAGAGATGGGGTTTTGCCATGTTGGCCAGGCTAGTCTCGAACTCCTGACCTCAAATGATCTGCCCCCCTCAGCCTCCCAAAGTGCTGGGATTACAGGTGTGAGCCACCACACCCAGCCAATTTCCATTACTGTTAGCTATAACTATATTAAAGCAAAATTTATGTCCATATAACAATAAGAACACAAGTATTCAGCCTATTCAACATATCTCTATCACGAGAATTTACTGGGTCCGTATTACGTACCAGCACAATGCAAAAACAGATATGGCACGTCCAGTTCTTACAGGATTATGGACTTGAGCAGCTGTTTATAAACACAGCATTCTAGTACACCTGCACTTCAGGATTAGGTGAGAGGTTGGTCATGAATCATTTATAGCTTGCCTTAGAGAAGAGTGGGGATAATTGCAAATGATGGGCTTCTTAAAGAAATAAATGAGAAGGGATTCAAGGTGAGCCCTAGAATGCTGCTGGTCTCAATGTACCTCAATATGCAGAAAACCAGGGAGCAGACACAGCTGCACGGCTCAGCGTTGCACATGGCAGCGTGTCCTGTATCTGTGCATCATTGATCAAGTGTGTCATGCTCCGGAAAAAAAAGCTAGTCTAGGAAGAGCAATGTGTCACCAGACAGCTATAACACAGTGGGGTGTGTTCTCACAATGCCATCAGAATAGAGATGAGCATGTGTTCAAAAAAATCTGTAGGAAGGGAAATATCAGTTGGGCTTTTTAAAAATGACTAGTTCGTGTTTCCAGATGCAGCGGCTCAAACCTCTAATCCAAGCACTTTGGGAGGCCGAGGAGGGCAGATCACTTGGGGCCAGAAGTTTAAGACAAGCCTGGGCAACATGGCGAAACCCTTTCTCTACAAAAAATGCAGAAATCAGCCGGTTGTGGTGGTGCACACCTGTAGTCTCAGCTACTCGGGAGGTTGAGGCAGGAGAATAGCTTGAACCTGGGAGGCGGAGGTTGCAGTGAGCCAAGACTGTGCCACTGCACTCCAGCCTGGGACTACAGAGTGAGATTCTGTCTCAAAAAAAAAAAAATTCTACCAGTGTTGTTGAAATAAACAAACAGAAAAGACATCTAGATAGGAAGACCAGCTTCTGCAAAAGCACAAAGTTGTGAAAACTATATGGACGAAAGTGACAGGTTTTGTGTGACCAGGAGACAGTATGCTTGAGAGGTGGCAGGGGAAGGTCGAACGGGACGAGGAGGTGAAGGCACTGAATGCCATGAAGAGGAGTCTACATGCCATCATTACACTGCAGAGGACCATCCAGTTTTTAAGCAAGAGTATGATGGTCAGATCTACAGGGTTTTCTTGTTCGTTTGTGTTTTGGGTGTTTTTTGTTTGTTTCTGAGACAGAGCCTCACTGTGTCACCCAAGCTGGAGTGCAGTGGTACGATCTCGGCTCACTGCAACCTCTGCCTCCCCGGTTCAAGACAGTCTCATGCCTCAGCCTCCCAAGTAGCTGTGATTACAAGTGTACGCCACCACACCTGGCTAATTTTTTGTATTTAGTAGAGACGTGGTTTCAACACGTTGGCCAGGCTGGTGATCTGTGTTTTTTAAAATATAACAGAGGAAGACAGGGAAGGGGAGAGGGTAGATGGACAGAAAGAGAGAAAAAGTCAAAACAAAAAGACAAGTTAGAAACCTACAGTGGTGCAGATGAAAAATTATGGGGGTCTAGAAGTATCTCTTAAATCCACCAGGTAGGAAAAAAGGAGGCAGAAATTCACTCGAGAAGCTTTTCACTGGTGAAATTAACAGGACTTGGTGGCTGCCAAAATGTGAGAAGTCACGAGGACAAGGAATGAAGGATGACTGAGGTCTCTGGGTGTAAACAGGAAGTCGCTGAGATGCAATTCCATTTGCTAACTAGCCAAATCGCAGTGCAAATTGATTAAGAATTACTACGGAGTGTATTTGCAAAATAGGCAAGTTGCGAAAGACATCTGGGGAAATAAACTGATCAGGATTTCCATTTTAAAAACACATGCAGGGCAACTCACATTTATAGCCTCTCCATTTTTAAATGTTAATGTTCTCGGGGAAGTAAATTACGAACGTCCAGTATGCCAGGATGCCGTCCTCAGAGTCAAAGATGAGTCCCAACCAAAGTCCCCTCGCGCAGAGAAAAACTGATTTTTTTTTTTTCTCGTGGATCCAAAGCAGGAATAGGGAGGGGATGGATCATTAAAAATTGATCTTATGACGAGGTTCAGTCAAAGAAAGTTGAATTTACTCAACCAGCAGGGGGCATCCCACCTTCTCCAAGAAGCTTAGCTGGAGTTCTCCGTACAGGTCACTGACTATTTCCAACCTTGACTAATCTCGGCGAGTGAGAATCTCTCCTTCCTCTAAACTTCTGCTTCACTGGGATGACCCTGGAGGCACAGCCTGGCATGATGGCTAATTTTTCAATCATCTTCAAATACACTGACATACCTGGAGCCATGATCTCTTATGACGTGTCTTGACTGTGCACCCGGACCGCCTACGTTTGAATCCTGACTCTAGCCCTTACCACCTGTGTGGCCTTGAGTAACTGTGCAATGCCTCCATGCCTCAGTTTCCCCATCTGTAAAATGCATTCAGTAATACTGCCCTCTCTGGTTTTGTGAGCATTCTATGCGTGATGTATGAATTTGTGTTTTCATATCTGTTATTTATGAGTTTATATTTTTATGTCTATAATTTATGATATGTGAGCAATGTAGGCGTTAACATACTAAAGGTGCTGGACACAGTTCTGGCACAGAGAAGCACTCGGTAGTGGCTGGCTCTGATTAGTATTACATGATGTTACCTTGTGTCCTCTGCTGCAGCTGGAAAGGTCAACACATGGCATTTATTCTAACAGTGATGGGTGATTTTCTGGTTCTTTTCCCACTGCTTCCTGCTTTAGTGCTCCACTTTGCAGGAAATACTCCAATGTATCTCAGAGCTCCAAAGGGGCCTTGGGAATTACCTGAGCATTCTGCAGGTACTTAGGGAGAAATCGGTTACCCACCCAAGCCTTTTTTTTTTTTTTTTTTGGAGACAACCTTCCTCTGTCACCCAGACTGCAATGCAGCAGTGCAATCATAACTCACTGCAGCCTTGAACTCCTGGGTTCATGTCATCCCTCATCTCAGCCTCCTGAGTGGCTGGGACTACAGGTGCACACCACCATGCCTGGCTAATTTTTATTTTATTTATTTTGTTTTTTGTAGAGATGAAGTTCTCCCTATGTTGTCCAGGCTGGTCTCAAACTCCTGGACCCATGCTATCATCCCTCCTTGGCCTCCCAAAGTACTGGGATTACAGGTTTGAGCCACCACACCCAGCTGAGGCGTCTCTGTTCAATTAGTGTGATGAATTTGCAATTTGTATGCAGTCAGCTTAAAGGTCCTCCCTCTGGGTCCGTCAGCTTACCCCAAGAGTCCAACCATGGAGTTTTATCTCTGGAAAATGTACATGGAAAGAGATCCCATCAAGACACAGGAAAGGAAGGAGCATTTGCTGGAAGATGCTAAAGGCAGCCTCAAGAAGGAAGGAAAAGAAAAAGAGGAATGAGCTTGTAACAAACAGGCAGGTACAGAAAAATCAGAGATAGACCTGAAAACACAGATTGTCCAGGAAGCTTTCCTGGACAGGCCCTGGGATTCACAGGGGAAGGCACAGAACTTCCCTTCTCAAAGCCAGCAAACCAGGTTGCAGTGGGCAGAAGAATGGCCCTCCAGAGATGTCCCTGTCTATGAATATATCACCTTACATGGCAAAAGGGACTTTGCAGCTATGATCAAGTTAAGGATTTTGTGATAGAGGGTGATATGGTTTGGCTCTGTGTCCCCACCCAAATCTCATCTTGAATCGTACTCCCATAATTCCCACATATTGTGGGAGGAACCCAGTGGGAGATAATTGAATCATGGTGGAGTTTTCCCCATGCTGTTCTCATGGTAGTTAAGTATCACAAGATCAGATGGTTTTATCAGGGATTTCTGCTTTTGCATCTTCCTTATTCTGTCTTTGCCTGCTGCCAACCGTGTAAGATGTGACTTGCTCCTCTTTGCCTTCCACCATGATTCTGAGGCCTCCCTAGCCATGTGAAACTGTTAAGTCCAACTAAAACTCTTTCTTTTGTAAATTGCCCAGTCTCAGGTATGTCTTTATCAGCAGCGTGAAAACAAACTAAAGCAGAAGGATTATCCTGAATTACCTGGGTGGGTGCAATGTCATTACAAGAGTCCCTAGTAAGAGGAAGGGAGGAAGGTCGCAGAAGGAGAGGTGAGGGCGGAAGCACAGCCACAGTGACGCATGGCCATGGGCCATAGAGTGCTGGCCGCCTCCGAGAGCGGGAAAAGGCAGGAAAGGATTCTCCACTACGGCTTCCAGAAGGAATGCAGCCCTGCCTCTCCACCTGTCCCTTCTGACTTTCAGAACTAGAAGATAATGAATTCAGGGGGTTTTACGCCATTCAAATGGTGATCCTGGTTACAGCAGCAGGAGGAACCAAATGCACAGGTGGGAAAAGGGAGGCGTCCGGGAGAAAACCCGACGTGCCCTCCCTCAGACACGCAAGAAGACAGCAAGAGTGGGAAGTGGCGAAGCAAACAAATTAGCGCCTACATCAGCATTTTCTTTTAAATTTTAGATTCAGGGTACACGTGCAGGTTTGTTACCTGATGATAATGCACGATGCTGAGATCTGATGTACAATTGAACCCCTTATTCAAGCAGTGAACACAGGACCCAACAGGTGGCTTTTCAGCCCTTACCTCCTTCCTCCTTCCCCACTCTGGTAGTCTCCAGTGTCTATGTCTCCATCTTCATATCCATGAGTACCCAATGTCCAGCTCTCACTTACAAGTGAGAATGCACAGTATTTGGTTTTCTGTGTCTGTGTTAATTTACTTAGGATAACAGCCTCCAGCCGCATTCGTGTGGCTGCAAAGGACATGATTTTGTCCATTTTTATAGCTGTGTAGTATTCCACGGTGTACATGTACCACCTTTTCTTTATACAATTCACCACGGATGGACACCTGTGTTGATTCTCTGACTTTGCTATTGTGAACAGTGCTGCAATAAACATGAGTGCAGGTGTTTTTTTTTTTTTTTGGTAGAATGATTTCTTTCTCTTTGGGTTATATCAGCATTTTCTAAACTGGTAAGATGGTATTATGAGTCCTCGGAAAGGAACAGGGTAAGTAGGGGAGTTCAGAAGAAGACGAAAGTGGAACGAATTTGACAATTTGAGACGGATGGGAATTTGGTAAAAGAATATGATCGCTTTAGCCAGTTAAAAGTTACAGCAAGGGTATTACCATTATGTGCGGTGGCTCACGCCTGTAATCCCAGCACTTTGGGAGGCCGAGGCGGGTGGATCATGAGGTCAAGAGATCGGGACCATCCTGATCAACAAGGTGAAACCCCATCTCTACTAAAAATACAAAAATTAGCTGGGCATGATGGCGCACCTGTAGTCCCAGCTACTCGGGAGGCTGAGGCGGAAGAATCGCTTGGACCCAGGAGGCAGAGGTTGCGGTGAGCCGAGATCGCGCCATTACACTCCAGCCTGGGCAACAAGAGCGAAACTCCGTCTCAAAAAAAAAAGGGGGGGGGGGGTATTACCATTATGATTATTGTAACTGTTCCTATCATAATGACTCTTCTGTTTTTTGTGGGGAAAAATTGTGAGAATCGAAAGGGATGAAAAAGATTCCTGGGTGTCTTGTCTAACACATCTGTCCCGGTTACCTCAGCCTTTCACCCTGTTATGTAATCAGTAAGTGGTAGAAGGAATTCCGGTCCATCGCCTTGCAGGTCAGTAGCATCTGGTGGAATGCCTTCGTGGTCTGGGACCCATAATCTAAGACGGGTACAGTTCCGTAGCCTGTTAGGATCGGGCCTGCACAGCAGGAGGTGGGGGAACATTCCCTCCTGGGCTCTGCCTCCTGCCAGAGCAGCAGTATTAGTGTTTCACAGGAGCGTAAGCGCTACCGTGAACCGAATGTGCGAGGGATCTAGGTCGTGTGCTCCTTATGAGAATCTAACACCTGATGATCCAAGGTGGAATGGTGTTATTCCAAAACCATCTCTGCCCCAACTCCATGGAAAAACTGTCTCCCATGAAACTGGTCCCCGCCACCAAAAAGGTTGGGGACTGCTGGTCTAGGTGACAGACCCATTTTGCACTCACTGGTAAATCCATGTCAGCATTCACTCTTTTCATGTATACGTGTGGTTATTGGACTTCTCCTTGGAACAAGTCATATCACCCGACTGGCTCCCTCAGCAAATGACTTACATAAAATTTCTGATCTATAGTCATCCTTTATCTGTATGGGAGTCACAATTTCTCATTTTCAAAACTTTACCCTGCAGGAAATGCAAATCAAAACCACAATGGGATACCACCTGACTCCTGCAAGAATGACGATTATCAAAAAATCAAAAAATAACAGACGTTGGTATGGATGTGGTGAAAAGGGAGCACTTCTACACTGCTGGTGGGAATGTAAACTAATATGACCACTATGGAAAACAGTGAAGATTTCTTAAAGAACTGAAAGTAGAACTAACATTTGATCCAGCAATCCCACTACCGGTATCCACCCAGAGGAAAGGAAGTCAGTATATGAAAAAGATACTTGCATGTTTATAGAAGCACAATTTGCTATTGCAAAAAATGTAGAACCAGCCCAAATACCCATTAATCAACAAGTGGATAAAAAAACTATATATACACACATACACACACACACACACACACACACACACACACACACACGGTGGAATACTACTCCACCATAAAAAGGAATGAATTAATGGCATTTGCAGCAAGCTGGATGGGACTGGAGACTATTATTCTAAGTCAAGTAACTCAGGAACAGAAAACCAAGCCTCGTATGTTCTCACTCGTAAGCGGGTGCTAAGCTATGAGGATGCAAAGGCATAAAAATGACACAGTGGACCCTGGGGACTTGGGGAAAGGGTGGGAGGGGGGTGAGTAGTAAAAGATTACACATTGGGTGCAGTGTACACTGCTCAGGTGATGGGTGCACCGAAATCCCACAGATCACTGCTAAAGAACTTACTCATGTAACCAAATGCCACCTGTTATCCAAAAACCTATGGAAGTAGATAATTTAAAAATAATAACATAAATTTTAAAAGCAAAAAAAAAAATCCTGCAATATTTTATTTGGATAAAGCCGTTGTGTAGCTAATACAGACTGAATGGGTGTGTGTCTGTCTTTCTCCCACCTTCTCGGGAGCTGACTCACGTTCCCCAGTGATGAGCAGGACCAGGTATCCCAGAGGTCCCCAGGCCCCCACTCCCCCCCACCACACACACACAGAAGCCCTCCCTATCTTGGTCTAGGAGGGATGACTAAGCATTCCTCCTACCAAGACCCCCTGCCTTCAGGACTGTGGCTCCTGCAATGAGAAAAAGAAATGAGAGAAGCAGAAAGAACTGCAAAGTGGACGCTTGGATGCTGCTATACAGAATCAAAGCCAGCACGAAGAGAATCTTAACACGCAGGCTGTCCAGATTGAAAGCATACATGAGCTTCAGAAAGGGTGAACATCGCCATGGCCGAGAATCACCGTGGATTATCATGATAGGAAACCGGCATGCTTATGGGTGTTCTGTCCTTTGGGGCTGAAGTCAGGAAGCCACATGGTTGTACTATTTCTTCTGTGAGTCAGAATTTCTAAAATAATATTTGTGTATTGTTTGGGGAGCGATGATTTTTGCTTCACTTCTACTTTTACAGAAAAGGATTTTGTTTCTCAAGCAGCAAAACATTTGGTTTCTGGTGTCAAAGAGGACTTTATTAAATTAGAATTATAAAGCTTTAGTTAGGAGTAAGTGTTGGGCATTATTAAATCAATTTACTACAGGCCGGGCACAGTGGCTCATGCCTGTAATCCCAGCACTTCGGGAGGCCAAGGAGGGTGGATCACTTGAGGCCATGAGTTCGAGATCAGCCTAGCCATTTTGGCGAAACCCCATCTCTACTAAAAATTAGCCAGGCATGGTGACCTGCACCTATAATCCCAGCTACTCTGGAGGCTGAGGCAGGAGAATCTCTTGAACCCAGGAGGCAGAGGTTACAGCGAGCTGAGATCATGCCACTGCACTCCAGTCTGGATGACAGTGCCGGATTTTGTCTCAAAAGAAAAAAATTTTACTATGTATGGAGATGATTTTTAATCTTTTCCTTAAACTAGTCATACCATGTACCATGGTAATGAATTACTTTCCTAGGTTCTCTCCTGGAGCGTGGGATACAGTACTTCGAATGCTTATAGCCTAATTCTGTCTGCGAGCAGATTATTTTAGACTTTTGTGCCTATATCAGCATTTTTTACTGTCCAGCAAGATGTTAGTGTGTACTCATTTTTAAAAAGGGTTTATTCTCCAATTTGAGAAGTAAATAGTGGGGGGGGGGGGGGAAACAGCTGGGTGCGGTGGCTGACGCCTATAATCCCAGCACTTTGGGACACCGAGGCAGGTAGGTCACTTGAGGTCAGGAGTTCAAGACCAGCCTGGCCCACATGACGAAACCCCATCTCTACTAAAAACACAAAAATTAGGTGGCACAGTGGCTTACCCAGCCACTCGGGCAGCTGAGACAGGAGAATTGCTTGACCCCAGGAGCCGGATGTTACAATGAGCCAAGATCGCACCACTGCATTCCAGCCTGGGTGACAGAGCAAGACTTCATCTCAAAAAAAAAAAAAAAAAACAATCAGCAGGTCTTTGCTGCATGAACACTGAGACGCTGTAACCAGCTTGTGTAGATTGTGAGTATCAAGACAAGGGAAGTGACAGCAGCATTTCTCAAACTTATTTGACTATGGACCTTTTCCCTGGCACGTCTATTCACATTTCCCAGCATACCGTTCTGGAAATCACCAGTTTCCAAATGCTAGTTCATGAAACAGTGAGTCTGGCTTATTTCTGAAATACCTTTATTCAGGCTGGAGCTCAAGATCATGACTGCCTAGCAGAACAAATTTAATACACTAACGTGTTCATGTTTCAGAACAGATTTTTTTTATTAATACGAGAGTCCTTTACACCCTGAATATTTGAAATACTTTGCTGTCACTTCATCAGATGTCTCCTGGGAGCGGGTAGCATTGGATACACTTTGTAAATTCCTTCTTAGTCCTAACTTGCTCGGTCGTATTAGAGTGCCTACATCTACACATTGATTTAATTATTTTTTCAGCTATGAAATGTGTTTCTTTATTTAAAGCTCAAAACCTGATTAGCATTCAGTGGTATGCCTTCGAGTTTACATTTCCTTCACAGCTACTGTCAAATACACATTCTCATTTCTAATTCTGTTATATCTTTGGCATTCATTCATTGACCAAGAAACTCAAAGTGACTATTGCATGGCAGGGCCAGGCATGAAAAATGGCCAAGACGTAGCTACTGCTTTTGTGCAAGTCGTGGTCTAGCGTGAGACACGGATGCGTCCACAAATAATTACAGTCCACTTTAATGAAGGGTGGAATAGAGTCACGAAAAGCGGCTGGGAAGACAAGGAGAACGTGATTGACAGCCTAGAGGAACTGGCAACTTCAGAGCCTTCGGACCCTAAAAGATGAGTGGAGAACCACATAGCAGTTTAGGGGGAAGCTACAGACCGTGCAAGAGGAAAGAGAAATGAACAATGGCAGAGGAGGCCAGGCGTCCCAGCACTCTGGGAGGCCGAGGCGGGTGGATCACTTGAGGTCAGGAGTTTGAGACCAGACTGGCCAACATGGTGAAACGCTGCCTCTACTAAAAATACAAAACTTAGTCGGGTGTGGTGGTGCATGCCTGTAATCCCAGCTACCCGGGAGGCTGAGGCAGGAGAATCACTGGTACCGGGGAGGCGACGGCTGCAATGAGCAGAGATTGCATCCCTGCACTCCAGCCTGGGTGACAGAGCGAGACTCTGTCTCCACACACACACAAAAAAAGATGGCAGTGAAGGAGGAAAGGAGGAAGAGTGTGCAGGCAGAACACGGAACAGAGAAAAGCAGGACATGAAGCTGGGTAGATCAGGTTGAACCCCAGGTGTGAGTCTGTGTGAGGTTCCTAGGGCTGCTGCCAAAATTCCTGCGGACCTAGTGGCTTAAAACAACACAGACTCATTATCCGGCTGTTCTAGAGTTGAAGTCTGAAATAGGTTTCGTTATCTGGCTGTTCTAGAGTTGAAGTCTGAAATGGGTTTCACTGGATGAAATCAAGGTGTCAGCAGAGCTACATGCTCCCCTCTAGGCAGGAACCTGTTTCCTTGCCTTTTCTATTAGATGGGTGCAAAAGTAACTGCACTTTTTGCTATTACCTTTAACGGCAAAAACCACAGTTATTTCTGCACAACCTGAGAGCTTCCAGAGTACACCTGAATTCCTGGGTGTGTGCCCCCTTCCTCCACATCCAAAGCCAGGGATGCCACATCTTCTCTTTCCTCTGACCTCTGCAGAAGGTCGAACATCATAGAGTGTACTTACATAAGTCTAGAAGGTCTAGCCCACTACACATCTAGGCTAGATAGTATGTGCTATTACTCCTAGGATACAAGCTTGCACAGCATGCTACTGGACTGAATGCTGTGGGCAACTGTAACACACTGGTAAGCATCTGTGTATTTCTGCTTCCGTCATCACGTTTCCTTCCCTCACTCTGACCCTCCTGCCTTGGTCTTAGAAGACTTGTCAATACACAGTAACATATTCACAGGTTCTGTTCTGAGAATTAGGGCATGGGAATCTGTGGAGAGGAGTGGGCATTGATCTGTCACTCTGCCTACAGTTTGGATTTTATACTGCAGGCAATAAGAAGCAATGAAAGATCTTTATGCAGGAAAGTGATCTTGACAAATTCTGATAGGGAACTCTGGCAGGGATGCAAAGAAGAGCCTGGAGCAGGGGCAGACTGGTGGTTTTAGGGCCCGCTAAAGTACCCTGGGCAACATAGGGAGACCCCTTTTCTACCAAAAACAAATTTTTTAACTTGCCAGGACCAGGAAAGGTGGCTCACGCCTGTAATCTCCGCACTCTGGGAGGCTGGGGCAGGCAGATCACTTGAGGTCAGGAGTTTAAGACCCGTCTGGCCAACATGGTGAAACCCCATCTCTGTAAAAATACAAAAATTAGCTGGGAATGGTAACAGGCACCTGTAGTCTTGGCTACTCGGGAGGCTAAAGCAGGAGAATAGCTTGAACACAGGGGGCAGAGGTTGCAGTCAGTCAAGATTGTGCCACTGCACTCCAGCCTGGCAACAGAGTGAGACTCCATCTCAAAAAAAAAAAATAATAGCCAGGTGTGGTGGTGCACAACTGTAGTCCCAGCTACTTGGGAGGCTGAGATGGGAGGATTACTCAAGCCTGGGAGATCAAGGCTGCAGAGAGCCATGACTGTACTACTGCACTCCAGCCCGGGAAACAGAGAAGGGTAGAAGGCCCAGACATTTCTGTAGACAAGTAAGCCATTATCCAAGCTTGAAAATAACAGACTTCTCCTGGGAACCCGTCAGGTCCAGATGCCATTGTAGGACGACACAAACGTGCATCGCTTAACAATGGGGACATGTCCTGAGAAGTGTGTCATTAGGGGATTGTGTGGTCCTACTTACCTAAACCTAGATGGTCAAGCCTACTACACATCTAGGCTAGATGGTATATGCTATTGCTCCTAGTTACAAACCTCTACCGCATGCTACTGTACAGAATACTGCAGGCAATCGTAGCACAATGCAATCATCTTGTATCCCAAAGTATCTAACGATACAAAGGTTCAGTAAAAGTATCATATCAGCCAATGAGCAGATAGAGAAACTGCCTATACTATTCAGTCATAAAAAGGAACAAAATAATGGCATTCGTGGCAACCTGGACGCACCTGGAGACCATTACTCTAAGTAAAGTGACTCAGGAATGGAAAACCATATGCTGTATGTTCTCTCTCATAGGCGGGAGCAAAGGCAGAGGAATGATACAATCGACTTGGGAACTTGGGGGAAAGGTGGCAGAGGGCGAGGGATAGAAGACTACACGTTGGGTACAGTGTACACTGCTCAGGTGATGGGAGCATCAAAGTCTCACAAATCACCACTAAAGAACTTACTCACGTAACCAAAACCACCTGCTCCCCAAAAACCTACTGAAATAAATAAATAAAAAGTATTATAATCTTGCAGATCAACCACTGTTTATGCGGTCCATCCCTAACTAAAATGTCGTAATGATGGCTTCTCTTTGACTAGGTAGATGGCTTTGGCATTAACCAAGGCTAAAACTCAGCTGGGCACAGTGGCTCATGCCTGTAATCCCAGCACTTTGAGAGGCGCAGGCAGGGGGATTACCTAAGATCAGGCATTCGAGACCAGCCTGGCCAACATGGTAAAATCCTGTCTCCACTAAAAAGAAAAAAAACCAGCTGGGTGTGGTGGTACATGCCTGTAATCCCAGCTACTCAGAGGCTGAGGCAGGAGAATCGCTTGAACCTGGGAGGAGGAGGTTGCAGCAAGCCAGGATGTCGCCATTGCACTCCAGCCTGGACAACCAAGCAAGACCGACTCAAAACCAAACAAACAGGTTTGGGCAAGGGGGGATCTCCTAACTGACCTCTTGCCATTTTTTTTATTTGTTTATTTTTAGGTAGAGTCTTGCTCTGTCCCCCAGGCTGGAGTGCAGTGGCATGAGCTCAGCTCACTGTAACCTCCGCCTTCCCGGTTCAAGTGATTCACCTGTCTCAGCCTCCCCAGTAGCTGGGATTACAGGTGCGCACCACCATGCCCGAATAACTTCTGTATTTTTAGTAGATACGGGCTTTCACCATGTTGGCCAGGATGGTCTTGATCTCTTGATGTCATGATCCGCCCACCCCAGCCTCCAAAAGTGCGGGGGTTACAGGGTGAGGCTCTTGCCTTCTGTTCCTCCCTCTGTTCTGCCCTCCACAGTTCTGCCTCCCTCTTCCACGAGCCCGTATGCTTTAGGTTAAGGTCAACTCCTCATTCTAACATACAACACACTTTACGGTCTGACCCCTCCCCATGTCTCCAACTGGATTTCTTGCCACTCATCCCATCCCCAATCCTCAACATCAGCAAGGTCAAGTCACTTCACAGTTCCTGCTATCTGAGGCAGCACATGGCCATGTGCCTTCATGCGCCAGCTCAGACTCCATCACTGGCTGGAGCGTCTGTCTTACAGACTCTCCACTCCTCCAACATCTGTGCACACACACTCACCTTTTGAGCCCTTGTTCCTCTGCACTCTTTGATGTCCCTGCCAGATAGAATATACACTGCCTTCTCCTGCCAGTGAACAGGCATGGGCTTCCATTATTTAAATTCAGGCACATACTTAAGTGCATAACTTTCCCACAGCTGGAAAATAAGTATTCTGAAGTCAAAAACGATCTCTCTCTTTTTTTTTTTAAAGACGAGGTCTTGCTCTGCCATGCTGGCTGGAGTGCAGTGATGCAGTAATAGTTCACTGCAGCCTCGACTTCCTTAGCTCAAGCAATTCTCCTGCCTCAGTCTCCTGAGTAGCTGGGACTACAGGCAAGTGCTACCATTCCTGACTAATTTTAAAATTTTTTTATAGGGATGGGGTCTTGCTATGTTTTCCAGGTTGCTCTCTTAACTCCTGGCCTCAGGCGATCCTCCCAATTTAGCCTCCCAAAATACTGGGATTATTACAGGCATGAGCCATTGTGCCCAGCCAAGAACAATACCTTATTCATCAACCCATTCTTGGTGGCTAAAACAGCACTTAACATTTTCTAGCTTTTAAATAAATGTTTGGTGAAGGAGTTAATCAATCGAGAAAGATGAAAAATAAAATGAAGTCATTGTAAGTTACAAGGTATCATATTTGGCCCATGAATTGATAAACCGATAAGCAAAATATTGGTATATCTATTCAGTGGAATATGATTCGGCCATAAAAAGAAATGAAGTGCTGATACATGCTACAACATGAAAGAAACCTGAAAACATTACACTCAATGAAAGAACATCTGATATTGTATTATTCCATTTATATGAAACGTCCAAAATAAGCAAACCTAGAGAGACAGAAAGTAGATTTGTGGCTACACAGGGCTGGGAGGGATGGGGAGACTGGAGGAGTGAATGTGAAGGGATGTTGGGCTCCTTTGTTTTAGACAGGGTCCCACTTTGTCACCCAGGCTGCAGTGGAGAGCAGTGGCGAGATCTTGGCTCACGGTGACCTCTGCCTCCTGAGCTCCAGCAATCCTTCTGCCCCAGCCTCCCAAGTAGCTGGGACTACAGGCACACACCGCTCTAAATGGGCAATTTTTTTGTATTTTTGGCAGAGATGCGGTTTCGTCATGTTGCCCAGGCTGGTCTCGAACTCCTGGGCTCAAGCAATCCACCCTCTTTGGCCTCCCAAAGTGCTAGAATTACAGGCATGAGCCATCACTTCTGGTCTTAAGTATTTTTATGGAGTAACAAAAGTGTTCTAAAAGTGATTACACATTAATGGACACACAGCTACATGAATGTACAGAAAGTCATGGAATTACACACATTAAGTGGGTGGATTGTGGAGTATGTCAACAGCTCAATCAAGCTGTTACCAAAAAAGAAAAAGATATCATATTTAGATTAAAATACAATTCTTTATTATTATTATACGTTAAGTTCTGGGGTACATGTGCAGAACATGCAGGTATGTTACATAGGTATACACGTGCCATGGTGGTTTGCTGCACCCATCAACCCATCATCTACACCAGGTACTTCTCCTAATGCGGTCCCTTCCCTAGCCCCCCAACCCCTGACAGGGCCGATACGTGATATTTCCCACCCTGTGTCCATGTGTTCTCATTGTTCAACTCCCACTTATGAGTGAGAACATGTGGTGTTTGGTTTTCTGTTCTTGTGTTAGTTTGCTGAGAATGATGGTTTCCAGCTTCATCCATGTCCCTGCAAAGGACATGAATTCATTCTTTTTCATGGCTGCATAGTATTCCATGGTGTATATGTGCCACATTTTCTTTATCTAATCAATCTATGATGGGTATTTGGGTTGGTTCCAAGTCTTTGCTATTGTGAACAGTGCTGCAATAAACATATGTGTGCATGTTTCTTTATAGTAGAATGATTTATAATCCTTTGGGTATATACCCAGTAACTGGATTGCTGGGTCAAATGGAATTTCTATTCCTAGGTCCTTGAGGAATCGCCACACTGTCTACCACAATGGGTGAACTAATTTACACTCCCACCAACAGTGTAAAAGTGTTCCTATTTCTCCACATCCTCTCCAGCATCTGTTCTTTCCTGACTTTTTAATGATCGCCATTCTAACTGGCATGAGATGGTATCTCAATGTAGTTTTGATTTGGATTTCTCTAATGACCAGTGATGACGAGCTCTTTTTCATACGTTTCTTGGCCACAGGAATGTCTTCTTTCGAGAAGTGTCTGTTCATATCCTTTGCCCACCTTTTGATGGGGTAGTTTTTTTCTTATTCTTCCTATGTGCTCTCCACTATGCTAAACACCTTACTCATGTAAATATTCCATCCTATTTACAGATCGGAAAACTGAGTCATTTGCCCAGCCATACACAGTTAGTTAGGCCATGAAACTAGGACTTGAACCCAAGACATCTAGATCCAAAATCCACATTCTAGACCTCTTGACTTTGCTTATGAAATTAGAGGGTACGTTAAGATTTTTCCTTTTTGTTTCTTTAAAAGGGAATAGTCTTTGAAAAGTTTTTTAGTGGAATGAGTTTATTATCTTTAAGAATGGAAGCACTTAAATCTATGAAATTTTACCTCTGGGTAATTCTGAGTGAGTTTGGCCAGAGTCACTGGGATATTTGGATTGCCCTAATTTTTTATTGCCTAGATAATTTGTTTTCTTATATTTAATTTCCTGGGTTTTTTTGTTTTGCTTTGTTTGTTTGCTTTTCATTGTCAAATAGAAGGTTTGCTTTTTTTTTTGGGGGGGGGGATGGAGTCTTGCTGTGTCACCCAGGCTGGAGTGTAATGGTGTGATCTTGGCTCACTGCAACCTGTGCCTCCCAGGTTCAAGCGATTCTCCTGCCTCAGCCTACTGAGTAGCTGGGACTACAGGCATGTGTCACCACGCCCAGCTAATTTTTGTATTTTTAGTAAAGATGAAGTTTCACCATGTTGGTCAGGCTGGTCTTGAACTCCTGACCTCATGATCCACCCTCCTCGGCCCCCCAGAGTGCTGGAATTACTAGCGCGAGCCACCGTGCCCAGCCAGTTTGCTTCTTTAGACTTGTGTTACATTATGGCCAGAGAATGTGGCCTGGCTGGACATAGTGGCTCACGCCTGTAATCGGGCACTTTGGGAGGCTGAGGCGGGAGGATCACTTGAAGCCAGGAGTTTGAGACCAGCCTCGACAACAATGTGAGACCTTGTCTCTGCAAAAAAAATAAACAAATAAAGATAGAAAATGAGCCAGGCCAGATGGTGTGCACCTGTAGTTCTGGCTACTCAGGAGGCTGAGGCGGGAGGATCACTGGAGCCCAGGAGCTCTGCACTGCAGTGAGCTCTGATCATGCCACTCCACTCCAGCCTGGACGTACCGACAGAGAAAGACCCTGTCTCTAAACAAATACATAAAACTTAAAAACAAATAAAAATAAATTTTAAAAAGAGCATGACCTGCAGAGTTTCTGCATTGAGGGTTTAAGACACTTTTCTTCACAGTCTAATGTAGAATCAGGATTTATAAAACTTCAGAACTCCTGAAAAAAAGGTTCATTCCCTCTTCAGACAGGACGTGGCTAGTGCTCCGTGATATTTTAAATATGAGACTTTCAAAAAAGGAAATTCCAATTTCTTCTTAAATTATTTTAAAAATAGAATAGCCTCCTCCATAGTAGATGTTTAGTGCAAACAACATAACTAGAAGGTAGAGGAGGAAGAACGTCTGAGTGATTCAAAAGACCAGAAAGAACTCAGCCATTTGCAATCAGATATTTCAATACTTGCAAGGCTTTCTACTTCCACATGATGAATGGCCATAAAAACATAAACCTTCGTGTAAAAGACTTTGGCTTCCTCTGCTTTTTACATAATCAATTTGACATTTGAATTTTGGCAAAGGATCGCAGGTACCTTGCTTTATTTATTAACTGAGATTAGATTTTAAAAACCACTGTTATCAAGGCATACCAGGCTTCTTCCTAAAATAATGTGCCATTTTTCAAGTAAGGATCACTTTGTCCTGACATCAATCTCCCAAACAGTGTATCATGCATAGAAGCCACTCTCCTCCCCACTGCTTCCTCCCTCCCTTCTCTTTCCCGTCTGCTATAACCACCCCCCGCCCTTTAAAATAGCCCACTCCCAGCAATTCTGCCTTCTACCGACTGTGACATTTATAGCACGGGACCAACCTAAAAGAAGAAGGGATTACTAAAGGGTTCATCATCAAAAGAGGGCCAGAGAAGAGAAGCGTTCTCAGGCACCAGCTCTGTCACTTGGCACACTCTGTATGATCAATACTGGAAGGTGGATGGGTGCCTGAGGACCACAGGCTTGCTTTCATTTGGGATGGGAAGATTGTACCACTGGGGAAAGGCTAAGACAGCTACAGTTAGAGAAAGGCCCTCAGGAGGTCATTAAGTTCTCACGAAGCCCTATACTTTCTCTGTGCTCTCAGAGGCACCCCCTGAAAGGATCTGTCCAGAACGATCTGAAGAATGAGTAGAGGTAATGGTAAATTCTGGCCCGGTGCAGTGGCTCACGCCTGTAATCCCAGCACTTTGGGAGGCAGAGGCAGGCAGACCACTTGAGGTCAGCAGTTCCAGATCAGCTTGGGCAACATGGTGAAACCCCATCTGTACTAAAAATCAAAAATTAGCTGAGCATGGTAGTGGATGCCTATAATCCCAGCTACTTCAGAGGCTGAGGCATGAGGGTCACTTGGACCTGAGAGGCGAAGGTTGCAGTGAGCCAAGATTGCACCACTGCACTCCAGCCTGGGCAACAGAGCAAGACCCTGTCTCAAAACAACAACAATGGATGCACAGATGGATGGATGGATGGATGGATGGATGCACAGATAGATAGATGGGTGGGTAGGAAGATAGATAGATAGATGGACAGATACATAGATACATAGGTACATAGGTACATAGATTAGATAATTATAGACAGATAGATACATAAATAGATTAGATAGATACATAGACAGATAGCTAGATATATACATACATACATAGACAGAGATAGATACACACATACATACATCCACAAAATCCTAATTCTCACTCTCCCAGCTTCCCATGAAAGGCTAAAAAGGTATGAAAATTCAGCTCTCTCCAAAACTAAGCCAATGGTCAAACTACAGCCTACATCTAGAATGAACTGGTCCAACACAGTGGCTCACACCTATGCCCCCCAGTGCTCTAACAGGCTGTGCTGGGGGCATTTTTGAAACCAGGAGTTCAAGACCAGTTTGGGCAACATAGTGAGACCCTATGTGTACAAGCAATTAAAAAGTTAGCCACGGTGGTGCCCGCCTGTAATCCCAGCTCTTCAGGAGGCTGAGGCAGAAGGATCACTTGAGCCCAGGAGTTCAAGCCTGGGCAACATAGCAAGACACCATCTCTACAAAATATTCAAAAAATGAGCCAGGCGTAGGGGCGCAAACCTGTAGTCCTAGCTACTTGGGCCGATCTCTTGAGCCTGCAGGGAGGTGTGACTGCACCACTGCACTCCCGCCTGGGAGACGCAGGCCCAAAAAAACAAAGCAGTAACAAGAAAACCTACAACTAAGCCAGTGGTCAAACTACAGCCTAAATCTAGATGGAATTCCCCGCACTGCACCCCACACGGCAAGGCTTGTCCTGGTTCCACCTCATGGGACAGTGACAGGCAGCCTGCGAGGTCAGCAGGATTCTCAGGCGGCCTCTGCTATGCCCCTCCATCTTCACATCGTAAGAAACGGAGTTTGCAGCTTCTGGGGCACCTGCCATTTCCCCCATTCTACCCTCTCTCCACTCCCTCACCTTTCTTCATGAAGGCTGATGTCCCGAGAAATCAACTCAAAAAAGCCAAATTAATATGAAATTCGGGGCAGCGGAGGAGTGGTCGTGATTCATTTTTGAGACAGCATGACATGATGGGTAAATGCCCAATCTCTGAAGTCGGGCAGCCAGGGTGAAGCCCAGTGTTACCCCCACCAGCTGTGCAAGGATGGGCAAACGCCTCGACCTCGCCAAGCCTCCTTCCTCTCTGTGAACTAGAAATGTTAAGAGTGCCTACCTCATATTTTCAAACACGTGAAGTCCTCAGAAAAATGCTTAACCATAGTGAGCACTCAGTTTGCTATTTCTAGGTTTCAAGCACCTTATAAATGGTGTCTCATATTATCTCATGTAATCATGCCACAGACGCTTTGAGTTCCTCTGTATGGATGAACAGAGACTTGGAGAAGCTCTGAGAGTAGCTCAAGGTAATGGAGCTGGTGGGGTGGAGCTGGGGCTTGAGTTGAGATCCGACATCAAAGCCCAGGTTCTACCAGCACACTATGTATCTGCCTGGGGCATGCAGTCTCCATGAATAAAGAACCACACCTGGGGACAAAAAAACACCAACCCTGGCAGCAGCAAATAGTGATGACGGCTGTTTTTCTTTCTTTCTTTTCTTTCTTTCTTTTTTTTTTTGAGACAGAGTCTTGCATTTTTGCCAGGCAGCAGGCTGGAGTGCAGTGGTGCGATCTCGACTCACTGCAACCTCTGCCTCCCAACTTCAAGCAATTCTCCTGCCTCAGACACCCAAGTAGCTGGGACTACAGGCACGCGTCACCACGCCCAGCTAATTTTTGTATTTTAGTAGAGACGGTGTTTCACTATGTTGGCCAGGATGGTCTTGATCTCTAGACCTCATGATCCGCCCACCTCGGTCTCCCAAAGTGCTGGGATTACAGGATGGCTGCTTTTCAAGTGCTCGGTGGTTTAAAACAAGGAAGAACCAGACAGCAGGAAAAGAACAAGATGCTACACATCAAAGCTGCAGCCATATTAATTATACAAATATATTATATTATATTATATTATATTATATTACACGCTGGGCTTGTGAATTTGTTACCCCCTGGGAAATGCAATTTGGAGATTTCTCAAAGAGCTAAAATTAGAATTATCATTCTATCCAGCGAGCCCATTAGAGGGATATATCCAAAGGAAAATAAATCATTCTACCAAAAAGACACCTGTGACTCACATGTTTATTGCATCACTATTCACAATAGCAAAGACATGGAATCAGTTCTGGTGCCCATCAACAGTGGATTGGATAATGTGGTATACACGCACCATGAAATACTATGCCGCTGTGAAAAAGAATAAAATCATGTCCTCTGTGGCAACATGAGTGCAGCTGGAGGCCATTATCCTAAGAGAATTAACTCAGGAACAGAAAACCAAATCCTGTATATTCTCCCTTATAAGTGAGAACTAAGTATTAGGTACTCACAGACATAAAGATTGGAACAAGACATACTGGAGGAGTTGGGGGAAGGGCTGAAAATCTATCTACTGTGCTGGGCGCAGTGGCTCATGCCTGCAATCCCAGCACTTTGGGAGGCCAAGGCGGGTGGATCACTTGACGTTAGACATTCAAGACCAGCTTGGCCAACATGGTGAAATGCCGACTCTACTTAAAATACAAAAATCAGCCAGGCATGCTAGTGTACACCTGTAATCCCAGCGACTCAGGAGGCTGAGGCAGGAGAATCACTTGAACCTGAGAGGCGAAGGCTGCAGTGAGCTGAGATTTTGCCACTGCACTCCAGCCCGGGTGACGGAGTGAGACTCCATTTCAAAAGAAAAGAAAGAAGGAAAGGGAGGAAGGAAGGAAGGAAAGGAGGGGGGGAGGGAGATGGGGAGAGAAAGAAAAGAAAGAAAGGGAAAGGGAAAGGAAGAGGGGAGGGGAGGGGAAGGGAGGGGGAGGGGATGGGGGATGGGGGAGGGGAGTTGCAGGGGAGGGGAAGGGAGGGGAAGGGAAGGGGAGGAGAGGGGAGGGGAAGGGAGGGGGAGGGGGGGGGGAGGGGGGG
>NW_022437086.1:2383812-2395398 GCF_009761245.1 Sapajus apella | reverse complement strand
AGGGGAAGGGGAGGGGAGGGGAAGGGAGGGGAAGGGGAGGGAGGGGAAAGGAAAGGAGGAGAAAGGAAGGGAGGGGAAGGGAAGGGGAGGGGAAGGGAGGGGAAGCGGGGAGGGGAAAGGAAAGGAGGGGAAAGGAAGGGAGGGGAAGGGAAGAGAGGTGAGGGGAAGGGGAGGGAATGGGAGCGGAGGGGAGGGGAAGGGAAGGGAGGGGAGGGGAGGGAGGCGAGGGGAAGGGGAGGGAATGGGAGCAGAGGGGAGGGGAAGGGAAGGGAAGAGGGAGAAGTGGGGAATGGGGAAGGGGGAAAGAGAAAGGGAAAAGGAAAGGAAGGCAGGCAATGTGTTGGGTACTATGCTCACTACCTAATGACAGATCGATCACACCCCAAACCTCAGCATGACAGTATACATCCATGTAACTAACCACCATGCCCATGGACCCCCTTGAATCTATTTTTTAAAGCAGTAACTACAGTAAGTGAAAGCCAGCTAGAGCCTGGAAACTAAATTTGGAATATCATACATCAAACTTCCCTCCAGCCTTAGAAGTGGAACTCACCATACATCTCCCAAGTGGACAGAAGGCACAGCCTGAAACAATCCACACTCCCTACCTGTTGGCAAGAACTATGTCCAGACAGACCTTCCTTTGAAATAAAGTAGAAAACTGACAAGGAGATGCATAAAACCCTTTCAGAACCATATCCCAAAGTCTCAAGGAAGGAGCAAGTCTCAAAACAATTCAAGGATGTGTGGGCTTCATGAAATGCAAGTAAAAATCTATAACAAGAGAATCTCCTAAAGGAAAAATGAAATGGAATAGGCGGGTGCCTTGGTTCATGCCTGTAATCCCAGCACTTTGGGAGGCCGAGGTGGGTGGATCACAAGGTAAGGAGTTCAAGACCAACCTGGCCGAGATAGTAAAATCCCTTGTCTGCTAAAAAATATAAAAAATTAGTCTGGTGTGGTGGCATGCACCTGTAATTCCAGCTACTCAGGAGGCTGAGGCAGAAAACTGCTTGAATCCAGGAGGCGAAGTTTTCAGTGAGCCGAAATTGTGCCATTACACTCCAGCCTGGGCAACAGAGCAAGACTCTGCTGAAAGAAAGAGAAAAAGAGAGAAGGAGTGAAGGAAAAAGAAGGAAAGGAAGGAAAGAGGGAGGGAGGAAGGAGAAAGAAAAATGAAATGGAAGGAAATGAAAAGGGATATATGTAACATAAGATTTGCAAGCAATCAAAAAGCATTTAAATATCCACCTGAAGATAATTATCAGCAAGACTGAAACCACAAAAATAAATCAAATCAGTGACATTAAGAATACACTTGGGAAGTTCTCCAAGAATGCAGAAGAAAAGGGTAACGGAATAAAAGTAATGAGAATGAGAGCTCTGTGAAACCCAATTTTAACTCCAATATAAATATAATAAATTTTTCACAATAGAGTAGAACAAGAACAACAAACTAATGAAAAAAAGAAATAGAAAACATTTTTTCTTGACCTTTAGAAAAATCATGTGCTATAAAAAGAAACCCTCACATAGAAATATCCTGGTAGAATATGTATTGAAATGCTGGAAAACTTTAAGCCATTCCAGGATCTGAGAAAAGTACTTAGAACTGAATGAAAATCAGACTGACCCTGGCTTTTCCTCTGTGATAGAAAGGTCAGGAAAACACTAGAATACTGTCCATACATTTGAGGGAAAAGGTTAGAAACCCAAGGAGTAACCAGAGATTTTCAAAACACACTTGTGTAGTCTGACATCTATGAAAATAACATGCTTGGCTGTTTTTGCTTTGAGAGTACATATCACCAATAAGCAGCTTAAGAAAAATATCACCTTAGTTCAACCATTAGGAAGACAGTGTGGCAATTCTTCAAGGATCTAGAACCAGAAATATCATTTGACCCAGCAATCCCATTACTGAGTATACACCCAACAGATATAAATCATCCTATTATAAAGACGCATGCACACATGAGCTTATTGCAGCACTATATCCAATAGCAAAGACTTGGAACCAACCCAAATGCTCATCGATGATAGACTGGATAAAGAAAACGTGGCACATATACACCATGGAATACTATACGGCCATAAAAAAGAATGAGTTTCATGTCTTTTGCAGGGACATGGATGAAGCTTGAAACCATCATTCTCAGCAAACTAACACAAGAAGAGAAAACCAACCACTTCATGTTCTCACTCCTAAGTGGGAGTTGAACAACGAGAACACGTGGACACAGGGAAGGGAACATCACACACTGGGGCCTGGAGGGTGGGGGGAAAGGGGATGAAGAGTATTAGGACAAATACCTAATGCATGCAGGGCTTAAAACCTAGATGGTGGGTTGATGGGTGCAGCAAACCACCATGGCACACATATACCTATGTAACAAACTTGCATGTTCTACACATGTATCCCAGAATTTAAAGTTTAAAAAAAAAAAAATCACCTGAAATTTATGCCAGACAATCAGTAGATCATGTGAGTTTTCCTTAATAAATTTAGTCCCCACACTCCAGCATCCAGGCGGGTTAGAGACTGCGAGGATGTTTCTGGGAACCTGCAACACTTCCCTTGATAACTTCCCTTCTCCCTGATTTCTGCCAAATTCCAGAAACCAAGAACTGTGCTCCCTGGCTCACACGCTGAATACTACAGTCCACGGGAAGTTTTCCCACCAGTTAAAACAATCCCTAGAGCTTCTCTGTTTCACTCTAATTAGCAAGGGCTAAATTATGTACACCGCTGGATGCTGCATGAAAATTAATACAAAGAGCTTTATTCTTCCTTCACAAACAGGGTGACATAATTTAAAAGGTGTCTTTATTGACAAGCAATTTGAGGTCTGATTTTTCTGTTTCTTTATTATTTGATTACTTTTTTTCTAAGTGCAAATGTAATACTAGCTCAATGCAGAAGTTAGAGAAAAGCACCAAGGAATAAACCGTATCCAGAATCCTAATTCCTAAAGAAAAACATTGTTAACTTTTGCAATGTTCTTGCAGCATTTCCCATGCATAGCCTTCATACAAGAGGACTCTTTTTTATGTTAATTGTGTTCAACTATACACCATTTGTAGTCGCCTTTGTTCACAGTGTATCAAATTCCCATGTTGAAAAAAAGATCTCAAACAAGATTATTTTCAATGGCCATATTGCATTCATTCCATGAATGACTGACACAGTTAACATAACCAACCAAACCCTGATCATTGAACAATCATTTTTGACATTATATAAATTATACTACACACTATACAATATACGACATAATGTGGCAACTGAAAACTTAGTTCACCAGGTCAAATTTCCTGACATCAAATCACTTTTCCACCATTTATTAGTCACGCACTGTTGGGCAAATTAAGCAATCTGTGCCTGTTTCCTCGTGAGCATAATGGGAATTATAACAGTACTTAACTCATAGAGTTGTGTGGATTAAACGAATTCTACATACAAAGGCTTTAAACAGCATATATTTAGCTTGTTTCCAGGTATTTGCTACAGTGTGGAATGAGCATCCTTCTACATGTAGTTTTTTAAACTTATGCAATTATTTTTAAGATAAAATTGTTAAAAATGAAATTGCTGGGTCTCAAGGCAATTCACATTTTTAAACTGCTATACATGCTGTCTAAATTCCATTCCAAAAAGTTGTACAATTTTATAATCCCAACAACAAAGAATGAAAATGCCCATCTTCACACAGCATTGCCAACACTGGATATCTACTTCTTCTGTCCGACTCTGCTAAGATAGTGGATACAAACTGACATTTTGTTGCTTTATTTTCTATTTCTATTACTAAAAGTTGGCTATTCTTTTCTGTAGGCTTAATGATCAGTTTGATTTTTTTTTCCCTTTTGTGTAAGACCTGTTCACATTCTTTCCCCAGTTTTTGTTTTGGTTTTCGCTTTTATTTTTGTTTTGTTTTTTGTTTTTGAGTTGCTCTGTCACCCAGGCTGGAGTGCAGTGGTGCGATCTCAGCTCACTGCAACCTCCACCTCCCAGTCTCAAGCATCTTGTGCCTCAGCCTCCCTTGTAGCTGGGATTACAGACATGCACCACCACACATGGCTAATTTTTTGTATTTTCAGTAGAGACAGGGTTTCACCATGTTAGCCAGGCTGGTCTCTAACTCCTGACCTCAAGTTGATCCACCTGCCTCAGCCTTTCAAACTGCTGGGGTTACAGGCATGAACCACCAGGCCCAGACTTTCCCCAGTTTTTGTCAGAAGTATGCTTCTCCTGATTTAAAAAAAAAAAAAATCTCTTAATATATTCAGGATAAACATTTATAATATATATTGGAAATATTTAATCTCAATTTGTCATGAAGCTTTCAGGCTTGTTTATAATGTTTTGATTTTTTTTTAATGCTTTACATTTTATAACATCAAATTTACCAATTTTTCCTTTATACCTTATGACTTTGGGGTTAAACTGAAAAAAGCATTCCCAAATTATATATGCATTTAACCTACAATGCAATCTCTAGTAGTTCTTTGTGATTTCATATTCTGTATTTAACTCTTCAATCCAAATCCAATTTATTTTATGCTCTAGCATAAGTAAAGAACCCAACAATTTTCTTCCCAAATATTAAAACTTTTCCCAGCCATGTTTACTGAGCCCTTTTCTCACTGATTTTGGATTTCTGCCATATACTAGCCAAATAAACTCAAATATATCACCAGCTTCTCCACTGTGTTTTATTGGTCTGTTTATATAGCTTAGGGCTTTTTAAGTCCATGCTCATATCTGAAAGATCAAGGGCTCAGTCACCATTTTGTTTTTCTTTTTTGAATAACTTTATTGGCTCTTCTCAGCAATTTATTCTTCAGGTGAATTTTAGAATCATTTTGTCACATCCCCCAAAAAACATTCAGTAGGAATTTTGTTATTGTCATATTTGAAATGCAGCATCTGGCATTGTATTTGTTTTGGCCTCTTCTTCCAAAATATAAGTGATCCCTCTGTTGGACCTTTGCTGTCTGCTCTCTGTACTTATGACTTCTCAAATCACTTAGTTTCTTGTCCTCATCCTACACATTCTAGAGTTTCTCCCCAACTCATCTTCCTTATGACTGCATAGATTCACTGTAATATCATCTCTGACTCTTCCTGCTTCTAATACTATACGTGACTTGCAATTTCATGACTTGCCTCTTCTATTCTTTGGGATCTTGCCGAATTCATTTTCATCTCAGCCAGTGCCTTATCCTATAAGCTTATCTTTTCTTTTTGTTTGTATTTTGCTCTCTTGTTTTTAGAGTCTGTTCCCCTTTATTGTGTTTATTATTCTATTTTTTTCTTTTCTTGTTTTGTTTCCTAAAATCCCTGAAGACTAGAACAGATGCAGGCTAAAATTTGTTCTTGTTTTCGAAGAAAAAAATCCTTTTTTTTTTAACTATGCCCTTTCTTTACTTGCTGCGGAATGTTTCTCTCCTTTCACATGGCAGATTTGTTTATACATCCCATATTGAAGATTTGGCCCTTCCTGCTTATTCTGCTTTTAATAAGAATTGATTTATCCCTTGATGAGATTCGTGCCACCTGGCCACCTGGAAGCTGGGACAGCTGCAACACTGGAATCTCGTTGACTGAGCCAGGTCCCTGTGTTTTTATAAGGACCAAAGACTAGTAATCTACCCAAATGCAGACATTATCTGTCATTGAGCTCCTCTTTCTATCTTTGCTGTAAAGCTGTGGAAACAGTCTCTATATCACTCTATCTAACATCAATATAAACGATAAAATATCAACTATTGCAATATGCCAGAAAGAAAAAGATGCTAATGAACTACTCAAAATGTTGGTAAAATCTGCACTTCACGCCACGGCGAGCAAGGACTCATTTGAGCTGGTCTTTCTACTTTTGTGTGTCCTCCCACTCTCTCCCCCATTCACTAGGCTCCAGCCACTCTGGCCCTCTGTCTCTTTGTCGGGCGGAGGGAAGAACTTGTTCTCACCCCGAGTTTTGGGTTGAAGGGAATGCTCTGCCCCTGGACCTTCCCATGGCAAACAACTTTTTGTTTTTCAAGTCTCCTTTCAAGTGTTCCTCCCTTGAACGCCCTAAATGGCCAACTCCCAGGTGGCTCCCAGCCTGCCAGCCTGTTTTGTTTCCTTGAGAGCACTTACATGTAGCTAAAATCAGCCGGTGTGTTTATTTATTTCATATATTATTTGTTGATTTATTTATTTATTTTTGAGATTGAGTCTCGGTCTGTCGCCCAGGCTGGAGTGCAGGGGCGTGATCTTGGCTCACTGCAGCCTCCGCCTCCTGGTAGTGCTGGGATTACAGGCGTGAGCCACCATGCCCGGCCTGTTCATTTTCTTACATGAATGTCTCCCCCTGCCAAAAATAGAAGCTTTGTAACAAGGACATTCTCTGTCTTTACATTGCTATTATCCCATAATTTAGAACAGTTCCGTGTAATTAACAGATACACAATGCATGTTTGCTAAGTAAATAATGATCATACAGGACAGCTCAAACTCTGGGTGACGTTTATTTTTCTTTTCTTATTTTTCTTTATTCGTCACACTTTACAATGCATATATGTTACTTTTATAGTAAAAAAAAGTATATTTTAAAATGAAAAATCTACATAATTTTATCTATAGTGTTGGTTTTCAAAGTTTTTAGCAGCAAATCTTTTTTACAAAACCTTTATGAAACTCCAGTATAACAGACATAAAGGCAGTATTTTATCAATGTATTGTTAAAGTCAGATTATGACAGTTGCCTCTTATGAAATCAACCAATAAATCAAAGAGGCTTTTTAAATGAAAAACTTAAATTTTAAATTGAGAAATAGGGAGGAAAGTTATTTAATAAAAGCCTCAAATGGCATTTACTTATTTTAATTTAGCTGTTTAATACTGAGGGAAGTCCAGATTCACATAGATGGGTAGCCGCAAATGTTAACGGTTTTAATAAGTCACCTGGTTTTATGATATTCTTACACTGAATAGGAATTATAAAAGTTATTTTTAAGTTTACACAATCACAAGTTAACCAAGCTACACAACTTTTCACACTGGTGGTTTCTAATAAGTCTGCTTTCTAATACATTTGGATGTCATTTTTATCATAGCTCTAAATAGAACAATGCATTTAAAACACTAAATATGAATAAAGCACTTGCATGAGCACTCGAGCATGTCCATGGAAGGCTGCAGGTGCATGGACGACATTCTGAAAGCCACAGGGATAAGCCTGCTACCACAATGGTGTATCCCTTCACAGGAAGAAAAGAGGAAAAAAGTACACCAATGTTTTAACAGTGGGTTCACCTGGGTGGCAGAATGTTTGGAGATTGTATTCCTTCTTTTTGCTTTTCCATATCTCCCCAAGATTTTTTTTTCTGATGGATGTATATTAATTTGTAATGGGAAAACAACTATTTTTTTTTAAAGCCAAAAGCCACGCTCAATAACAGGAATGTCACAAACATAATGTTGACCTAAAGAGGCCAGACACCATAGACCGTTTTGTTTCTTTTACGCAAAATGCAAAAGCAGGGGAAGTGAACACACAGTGTTAGAAGTACAGGCAGAGGCTGCTCTCCAGGAAGGCTGGGGGTCGGAAAGGCATCACCACTCCCAGAGCTCCGAAATTCTGGTCATGCTCCCCTTCCTTCCTTTCTCTACTTCCTTCCTTCCTTCCTTCCCTCCTTCCCTCGCTCCCTCTTTCCTTTCTTATTTCCTTCCCTTCCTTTCTTCCATCCTGCTCTCTCTCTTTCCTTCCGTCATTCTTCTCTTCCTTTTTTATTCCTTCCTTCTCTCTCTTTCCTTCCCTCCTTCTTCCCCTCTTTTCTTCCCCTTCTCCTTCCTTCCCTTTCCCTCTCTCCTTCATTCCTTCCTTCCCTCTCTCCTTCCTCACCTCCTTCCTTCTCTCCCTCTTTCTTCTCCCCTTCTCCCTTCCCTCCTTCCTTCTCTCCTTCCTTGCTTCCTTCCCTTCCCTTTCTTCCCCCCTTCCTTCTCTCCTTCCTTGCTTCCTTCCCTTCCCTTTCTTCCACCCCTCCTTCTCTCCACCTTCCCTTCCTCTCTCTCTTCCTTTCTCTCTTCAGACAATCAGTGGTTTTTAGTATATTCACAGACACGTGCATGACCACAGTCAATATTAGAAACTTTTAACCACCTCAAAAAAAACCAAAACAAAACAAAACAAAATAAAAACCCTCTACACTTTGGCTATCAGGCTCCTTATTCCCCAGCCCTAAGCAAACATTACTCCACCAGCTGTCTCTGTAGACTTGTCTATTCTGGGCATCTCGTAGAATTGGAATCCTACATGTCCTTTTGTCTCTGGATTCTCTCTCAAGCAAGCATGTTTTCAAGGCTCAGGTCCTGTCTCTTGACCTAGGGGCTGGTCACCCCACTTGGTGAAAATTCTCTGAACTGTACAATATGCTTGATGCACTTTTCTGTAGCTATGGGGTACTTCAATCAAAAGTTCTAGATACTAAAAAATAAAAACAGTCAAAAGAGGGTGTTCCAGCAGCATCCCCCAAAGCCCTCATTTCTGAAGGCGGTCTCCGTTCTCCACGGCCACCCTTCCAGGCCCTTCCAGGCCTGCTGCCACCTATCCCCTTTCATCCTGCTGAGAAGGACAGCTGCAGGGAGGCACACTTTGCTCCTCTCACCCTCCCCCTCCTCCCCTTCCCGGTGTCCACCTCCCGCCTCCTACCAGGCTGTTGGGGTTTCTAGAGAACGGCCCCCCTTGGAGCACACCTGCAGTTCCATTTTTCCTCTTCTTCCCCACCCCGCCCTGATCGAGCTTTTCTTTGGGGTACTCCATCCCTTAGGAGTCTTGGTGAACATGAAGAATATTTTGTCCTAAGAGATTTTGTGCTGTCAGAGTAATCTTTCTAAAGTGAAAATTTAGGCTAGGTGTGGAGGCTCACATCTGTAATCCCACAACTTTGGGAGGCTGTATTAGTTCGTTTTCCGTACTGCTATTAAGAACTGCCCACGACTGGGCAATTTATAAAGGACAGAGGTTTCATCGCCTCACAGTTCAGCGTGGCTGGGGAGACCTCAGGAAACTTACAATCATGGTGGAAGGCAAAGCGGGAGCAGGTACCTTCTTCACAAGGAGGCAGGAAGGAGAATGAACACAGGAGGAACTACCAAACGCTGACAAAACCATCAGACCTCATGAGAACTCACGATCACAAGAAAAGCGAGGAGGAAATCGCCCCCATGATTCAGCTATTTCATACCTCCACCTGGTCTCTCCCTTGACATGGGGGGATTACGGGGATTACAATTCAAGATGAGGTTTGGGGTAGGCACACCGCCAAACCATACTGGATACTAAGGAGGGAGATCCCTGGAGCCCAGGAGTTCAAGACCAGGCCTGGGCAAGATCATGAGCCCATCTCTACAAAAAAGTAAAAAATAAATAATTAGCTAGGTATGGTGGTGCATGCTTGTGGTCCCAGCTACTTGGGAGGCTGAGGCAGAAGGATCTCTTGGCCCAGGAGTTCAAGGCTGTAGTGAGCTATGATTGCATCATTGCACTCCAACCTGACTGACAGAGCAAGACCCTGTCTCTAAAAAAACAAATAAAATGAAGTGAAATGAAAATTTGATTGCGACAACCCTAACGAAACCATTCAAAGGCTTTATAATGTCAACAAAATTAACTTAGGCTCCTCATAGCCTAATCCTCCAGGCTGGCCCCACCTGACCCTTTGCCACCTCTCCAGACCTCAGTCTCTGCACCCCTTTTTCCTCCCACTCCAGCCGCCAAAGAAACTGGGCCAGATACAGCTCCTCAAACTCATTACTAGGGCCTGGCGCAGTGGCTCACGCCTGTAATCCCAGCAATGTGGGAGGCCAGGGCAGGCAGATCAAGAGGTCAAGAGATCGAGACCAGCCTGGCCAACATGGTGAAACCCTGTCTCTACTAAAAATACAAAAATTGGCTGGGCATGGTGGCAGGTGCCTGTAATCCCAGCTACTTGGGAGGCTGAGGCAGGGGAATTGTTTGAATCCCGGAGGTTGCAGTAAGCTGAGATCGCGCCATTGCACTCCAGCCTGGGCAACAGGCCAAGGCTCCATCTCAGAAAAACAGACAACAACCATTACTTTGTTGCACACGCATTTGCTTTCGCTGCAACTCTTCCTTCTGCCTAAAACACCTTTCCCGCCCACTCCCCGCCTATTAACCATGTGTGACTCCGCTAAAATACACACTGCTGACTCTCAGATGGAGCTCCCTTTGGCCTTTTATTTCCTGGCTTTGGGCAAACGAGCTTACTCCAACTGCAGTTCAGTGTACCCATCCGTAAAATGATGGTGATCAGAAAAACGACTCCACAGGTATATAGCAAGAATTAAATTAGGCAACACACCTAGAGCATGGAAAACAAGACCGGGTGCATCACGAATGTGCGATGAATGTTGGCTATCACAGCAAAACATCCTCGCACGTGCTCGTTCCTAAGGATGCTCCCTGCCGCTGGTCCCTTGAGCTCTGGCTTATTCATCTACCTTGCCGGCGGACAAGGTGACAGCCAGTGACAGGGTCAGGCCTGGGTTTGAATTAACATCCTGCCACCTATTAGCTGGGCCAGTTTCTACATCTCTCAAATGGAAATCTGAGAGTGTTGTGCAGAGGATTAAAGATGATGATGAGAGAAAGTTCTTGGCACATTTTCTGGCCCACATTAAAAGCACAATAAACTGTCTCACGTTAGACTCAAGACCTGACTCGTAATAGATGCTTGACAAATAACCTTTTTATGGCTCCTAGATAATTATTTTACACTTCAAATCCATGGGTTTTCTTTTTCTTTCCTTTTTTTTTAAGGTAGTCTTGCTCTTGTTGCCCAGGCTGGAGTGTAATGGCATGATCTCAGCTCACCACAACCTCCGCCTCCTGGGTTCAAGCGATTCTCCAGCCTCAGCCTCCCGAGCATCTGAGACTACAGGCATGTGCCACCATGCCTGGCTAATTTTGTATTTTTAGCAGGGACAGTGTTTCTCCATGTTGGCCAGGCTGATCTCAAACTCCCGACTTCAGGTGATCTGCCCGCCTTGGCCTCCCAAAGTGCTGGGATTACAGGCATGAGCCACTGTGCAGGTCCTTTTTTGCTCTTAAATACTAGAGAGGGACTGAACCTACCCAACAGATGTGGCATGGGACAGCTGAAGGGCTATGACTAAAGCGTGCCCCAGCCCCCACTGAAACTATTCCAAAGTATCTTCATCTTCAATCATGCATTGGGGGTACCATAGAAGAAGACCGATCTTAATATTCAGCTATTTCTAGACCTGGCATGGTAGCTCACACCTGCAATCCTAGTGCTTTAGGGGGCTGACAGGAGGATTGCCTGAGGCCAGGAACTCAAGACCAGCTGGGGAAACACAGCGAGATTCCATCACTACAAAAAAGAAAAAATGAACCAGGCGTGGTGGCACACCCCTGTGTCCTAGCTACTCATGAAGTTGAGGCTGGAGGAACACTTGATCCAAGAGTTGGAGGCTGCAGTGAGTTATGATTGTAACACTGCACTCCAGCCTGGGCAACACAGGAAGACCCTGACTCTTTTTTTTTTTTTTTT
>NW_022437086.1:2383413-2383712 GCF_009761245.1 Sapajus apella | reverse complement strand
GAGACGGAGTTTCGCTCGTTACCCAGGCTGGAGTGCAATGGCGTGATCTCGGCTCACCGCAACCTCTGCCTTCTGGGTTCAGGCAATTCTCCTGCCTCAGCCTCCTGAGTAGCTGGGATTACAGGCACGCGCCACCATGCCCAGCTAATTTTTTGTAGTTTTAGTAGAGACGGGGTTTCACCATGTTGACCAGGATGGTCTCGATCTCTTGACCTCGTGATCCACCTGCCTCGGCCTCCCAAAGTGCTGGGATTACAGGCTTGAGCCACCGTGCCCGGCCTAACCCTGACTCTTAATTT
>NW_022437086.1:2381155-2383313 GCF_009761245.1 Sapajus apella | reverse complement strand
TCCTGAGTAGCTGGGATTACAGGCATGCGCCACCATGCCCAGCTAATTTTTTGTAGTTTTAGTAGAGACGTGGTTTCACCATGTTGACCAGGATGGTCTCGATCTCTTGACCTCGTGATCCACCTGCCTCGGCCTCCCAAAGTGCTGGGATTACAGGCTTGAGCCACCGTGCCCGGCCTAACCCTGACTCTTAATTTAAAAAAAAAAAAAAAAAGTGTTTCTAAATAGCCAGACTATCAACCAGTCAGTAGTGATGATGGAAAATACCTTAACACAAAACTGCTGGTGGGTCACCTTTCATGTGCAGAAAACCCTTGAGAGAAACTTTTGATTCTGGAGTCAACAAAACAAAAACACCCAGGAAAGACTTGCCCTCAGGACCCCCCTTCACTGTGTGCTCTGCCCTGATTTCACAGGGCTTGTGATCAACCTGCTGATGAATTTCTGCACAGGATAAAAATCGCTCTCAAGACACGGGTCTGTTCCAGCAGTAACCTTGCTACCGCTAAGACGCCTTCCATCCTGCCTCCTATAATTGCTAATGCATCGCATGTCCTAATTACAAATAACCAAAAATTTGTCCACACGTTGTGCTGTCCTCCACTCCCAGCAAGTTGCCCAGGATGGTCCACTCTGGCGTCAGAGTCAGAGAGAGCAATTGGCGGCTCTTGGACGTTAAGAATTTTCTGAATTATTTGCGGTGTGTCTTAACCTGGGTTCCCTAAACAGAGAAGCCTCAGGCAAAACCTTATGGGTCAAAGAAGGCAAATCTACAAGAAGCAGAAAATAGATGACTGGTTGCCTGGTGCTGGGAGTGAGAACGGGAAATGAATGCAAATGGGCTGGAGAAGTGTTTTTGGGGTGATGGAAATCTACTCAAATTGGATTTCGGTGAGGGTTGCGCATTGCTGTACATTTTATGGTATGTCAAGTATACTTAATAAATTGCACTTCAATAAAGCTGTGGAGGGGGAAGAAAAGCATATGAGCTAATGTTTATTTGGGGAATAGCACCGCAGAAAGGCAAGAGTGACAGTGAAGGGTTGAGTTGGGGATGGGGGGATGGCAGCTCTGAGAAGCGTTGCCACACGACTCTGCAGCCAGTTGACTGTGTCTGTTCAGCAATGCACTGCAATCCAGCGCCGTGTGCCCCAAACAGGGAGGGAGAAGGATGCACCCACCACCCCCAGGTTCACCTGCACAGTTGGGTTATACACGAGCCCAGAGTCTCACAGCTTCTTGCAATTCAGGGGCAACCGTAAAGTGAGAGACCAGGGCTACAAGGCAAAGGCGCTGTTGTGGCATTTGCTCAGCAAGCTGAGGGTGGAGAAGGGACCCCAGCAGTGAGCCCCTGAGCTAGGCAGAGGGCACCCAAAAGGACAGCCACAGGAGGGGCACCTGCCTCACTAGCTCCTGGCCACCAAGTGCACGCATCCGGGTAGGTGCCCCAGCTCAATCCCGTCCGCTATGCAATGAACAATTCACGCACGGTTTTGTGCTAAGGTGTTTAGCACTGTAACTATTGACTAGTTAATGTGTTATCTTCTTTAGAAATATTTGCATATTAGGCCGGGCAGGGTGGCTCACACCTGTAATCCTAGCACTTTGGGAGACTGAGATGGGCAGATTGCCTGAGGTCAGGAGTTCAAGACCAGCCTGGCTAACAAGGCAAAACCCCATCTCTACTAAAAATACAGAAATTAGCCAGGCGTGGTGGTACAGGCCTATAGTCTCAGCTACTTGGGAGGCTGAGGCAGGAGAATCACTTCAACCCAGGAAGCGGAGGTTGCAGTGAGCCGAGATCGTGCCACTGCACTCCAGCCTGGGCGACAGAGTGAGACTCCATCTTAAAAAAAAAAAAAAAAAAGATCATCCTGGCCAACATGGTGAAACCTCGTCTCTACTAAAAGATACAAAAATTAGCTGGGCGTGGTGGCATGCGCCTGTAGTCCCAGCTACTCGGGAGGCTGAGGCAGGAGAATTGCTTGAACCCGGGAAGAGGAGGTTGCAATGAGCAGAGGTTGCACCACTGCTCTCCAGCCTGGGGCCTGGCAAACACAGCAAGACTCTTTCTTTTCTTTTCTTTTCTTTCTTTTCTCTTTCTTTCTTTCTTTTTTTTTTTTTTGAGACAGAGTCTTGCTGTGTTTGCCAGGCCCCA
>NW_022437086.1:2380882-2381055 GCF_009761245.1 Sapajus apella | reverse complement strand
GAAAGAAGAAAAAGAAAGAAAGGAAGGAAAGGAAAGGAAAGGAAAGGAAAGGAAGAAAGAAAGAAAGGTTTGCATATTAAGATCGGTCTTTTAAGGGGTTTGTGGCTGCAGTGAGCTATGACTGTGCCACTGCACTCCAGCCTGGGCGACACAGCGAGACCCTGTCTCAAGAA
>NW_022437086.1:2353780-2380782 GCF_009761245.1 Sapajus apella | reverse complement strand
GGCCTTCTACATAACACCGGCTGTGACCTATTAGGAACCGGGCCGCACAGCAGGAGGTGAGTGACAGGTGCACAAGCGAATAGAGCCGCTACCCGACGCTCGTATTCCCGCCTGAGCTCCGCCCTCTGTCAGATCAGCAGCCGCATTAGATTCTCATAGGCTCACGAACCCTATCGTGAACTGCGCATGCGCGGGATCCAGTTTGCGCGCTCCCTGAGAACCTAATGCCTGATGATCTGTCACTGTCTTTCATCACCCCCAGATGGGACCGTCTAGTTGTAGGAAAGCAAGCTCAGGGCTCCTACTGATTCTACATGATGATGAGTTGTAGAATTATTTCATTATCTATTGCACTGCAATAATAATAGAAATAAAGTACACAGTAAATGGAATGCTCCTGAATCATCCCAAAACCATCCCGCATCCCCCACTGGTCCGTGGGAAAAAGTGTCTTCCATGAAACCAGTCCCCGGTGCGAAAAATGCTGGGACCACTGGTCTACATGCTAAAGCCAATGATGACTGAAGACGAGGACTACAGGTGTGGCTACATCACGACATCACGTCACCTCTCCAGAAGACTGACCCAGGCAGAAAAGCAAACTTGCCTCACCACCTCCGTTAGACATTAAAGACATAGGAGAAAAAAGGCCGAGAAGCCCCAATTTTAATCATTTCTATTCCATAATACTGCAAAAGACCTGAAATCAAGGCAGCTCCACAAGAAGCTACTGCCTTTGTTCAGCAGCTGTGGATGGACCCAGCTAGGATCTCCCCGCAAAAAAGAATTCCCTGCTGCCCAAGGCCTTCCGGATTCACTCAGTGCTGAGCTTGGCCATGCCCTCCCCAGCAGCCCCCAGCCAGTGACTGGGCTGGCCATCGGACATGGTCCTGGCCATTTCTGCCCAACACAGAAGTCCTCTAATGGGCAATGTTTGCTGCAGAGGTAAGCATGGGTCGGACCAAGGGTCAAATCTGCATGGGAGTCTGACACTCCCCTATTCAGTTCTGCTTCCAGGCCTTTCCATTTCACAGCCATTATTATAATACTTCCTCCCTCCCCACCAATAAACCTTGCACACTTGATCTCTCAACATCTGCCTCTAGAAAAACCCAACTAACAAACTTGTTGACCTTAAGTATCACTGGGGCTGGGTGTGGTAGCTCACATCTGTAATCTTAATGCTTTAGGAGGCTGAGGCAGGAGGATTGCTTGAGGTCAGGAGTTCGAGACCAGCTTGGGCAATACAATGAGACTCTGCCTCTACAAAAAAAAAAAAAAAAAAAAGGTTTTTTTTTAACATAACTAGGAGTGGCACTGTGCACCTGTAGTTCCAGATACTCAGGAGGCCTAGGCAGGAGAATCACTGGAGCCCAGAAGTTTGAGGCTGCAGGGAGCTCTGATTGCACCACTGCATTCCAGCCTGGATGACACAACAAGACCTCGTGTCTAAAACATAAACACTAAAGATAAACAAATATATATTCTTTTCATAGATTTGGGGAATAGGAGGTGGCATCTTTGGAGAAGCCATAATTCTGCAAATCATAGGGGCACATGCAAAGCAGAAAGTACTCTGACCCTCGGGAGGTAGAGAAAAGTCGGCCAGAGGCCAGTGGCTCTATAAGATCTCATCACTTCCCCCTCACCTCCTTTCTCACTCCTGAGGCCGAGACAGAGAGAACAGGTATTGAACCAGATGCACCTCTGATCCCAGAATAAAGTGGGGAACAGGGCAGCTGAGTGGTCCACTGAGCTCCTTCTCCAAAAGAGATAACTTCACAGCATGATTTTTTGGTGGAGGGGACAGGGTCTCGCTCTGTTACCCAGGCTGGAGTGCAGTAGCACAATCACGGCTTACAGCAGCCTCAACTTCTCCAGCTCAAGTGATCCTCCTGCCTCAGCCTCCTGAGTAGCTGGGCATACAGGCACATGCCACAACACCTGGCTGATTTTTTTTTTTTTAGAGATGAAGTCTTGCTATGTTGCCCAGACTGGTCTCAAGCCCCTGGGTTCAAATGACCCTTCCACCTACTGAAGTGCTGGGATTACAGGTATGAGACACCGCATCCGGCCTTCGGCCTTTTTAATGCAGTAAGTGAAAGTGACAAGATGTTAGAGGTGATAGAATGCAAGAATGGATTAAGAGAAGTACCTTTTGGGGGCTTTGCCCCACCCCCAAGCTCCCCCTAAGGCTAGGCTGTACTCTCTGCTGTAGGATATGGTTAAATGGACAAGAGGGTTCCTGGAGATCAAGCACACCCCAGCTGCCCCCTGTCCCAGGTAGCACAGCACCGTGCCCCAGTGAGTAACAGGACTCAGGAACCTCGGGGTGGAAGCCGGTCTGGGTCTGGACATCTTGCCTCTTGGAGAATGACTAACGCGAGCCCCAAACATTATTACAGAAAACAACTCTATAAAACCCTGGTCCACACCAAGAAACCTCTCTCCCTGGCCCTGACGTCACCACTTCTATGGCAACCAGTTGCTCTTCAAAGAGCAAAATGTGGGAGACTGCAAAACAGAGTCAAAACTGAAGACACAAAGTCATGCCAGATGAAGAAATGGGCCAGGAAGCCACATCAGAGTTCAGAGGTCATCTAGGGGAAGAAGGAGGATTTCACAGGCATCTCTACGGTCCAAACCAGAAAGACCCAACTGACAAACTTGGTAACCTTAAATATCACTGCAGCTGGGCATGCTGGCTCACACCTATAATCCTAATGCTTTGGGAGGCTGAGGCGGGAGGATCTCTTGAGGCCAAGAGTTCGAGACCAGCTTGGGCAATATAGCGAGAACCTAACTCTACAACAACAACAACAAATAATAATAATTAACTGTGCAGGCCGGGTGCGGCGGCTCACACCTGTAATCCCAGCACTTTGGGAGGCAAGGCGGGCGGATCACGAGGTCAGGAGATCAAGACCATCCTGGCCAACATGGTGAAACCCCGTCTCTACTAAAAATACAAAAAATTAGCCAGGCATGCTGGCATGCACCTGTAGTCTCAGGAGGAGAGCACATACACAAGAATGCACAAACATGCACACACACACACAAGCACACATACACACAAGTGCATGTACACACATGCACACACAGAGGCAGGAGAATAGGAAACTGCATATAACAGGAGGCTGAGGCAGGAGAATCGCTTGAACCAGGGAGGTGGAGGTTGCAGTGAGCCGAGATCACACCACTGCCCTCTACCCTGGGAACAGAGCAAGACTCTGTCTGAAAATAAATAAATAACATAATATAACAAACATAACATATAACAAAACTTTGCCTTATTGCTTTTGTGTCCCAAAGCAACAATGAAGTGCCCAGCGTAGTAGCCTGCTGTTATTGTGGTTCGTTGGTTTTTCTGTTGTGTGAGATGAGCAACTGAGTGAGAATCTCTAACCTGGCCAGGTAGAGGATGGCAAGCTTGAATAAGCTTCCAAAAACAAAACATCCTTTTGCTTGAGTATATGATGTCTAAGTAAACATACTGTCCTTCAAGGAAGAGAAAACCATGAATCCACTAAAAGGGAACCCTGGGAGAGCAGGGACCGGGTGGTCACTGAGTCCTCCTCACGGACGTTCACGGATGTGACCCTACAGAACAATGCCTGGTAAAGCTCCATGTCCAACGTCGATCTTCCTCTGCGGGAGACGTGTGCCATTATCCATTCTACAGCACTTTGGCTATCTTCATCTAATCTGATCTGGTCCACAGGTAAAAAGTCATGGAGCTTCCGAAGGGGCTGGGCAGGAGATGCAAATTGTGTAGTCCCAAGAGTGCAGGGAATGGCAGAGGCCATGAGGGGCACACCCCTGAAACAGGAAACTGCACCCTATCTGGATTACTCCCCTCTTGACTCTGACAACTCATGACACACATGTTTTTGGAATATGTATTAATTAAATAAGCACTCAGCCATTCTATTTCTCAATGACCTCTAGTCACCCTAAGATCTAACCGTGAGCACAGAAGAGGAAAAAATCCTCCCCAGTAACAGCCAGCTGTAACTGAGTAGAATGCCCTTCATATTTTCTTAAGAGACAGGGTCTTGCTCTGTCACCCAAGGCTGGAGTGCAGTGGCGTGATCATAACTCACTGTAACCTTGAAATCATGGGCCAAAGTGATCCTCCAACTTCAGCCTCCTGAGCAGCTAGGACTACAGGTGCATTCCACCGCACCTGGCTAATTTTTGTTTTTATTTTTTGTAGAGATGGGTGTCTTGCTATGTTGCCCAGGCTGATCTCAAACTCTTGGCCTCAAGTGATCCTCCTGCCTCAGCCTCCCAAAGTGCTGGGATTATAGGCAAGAGCCACCACACCTGGTGAAATGCTCTTCATTGAAGAGTCAACTGAACTGCTGAGTCAATCAGACTCGCAACATGTAACATGTAGTACTCCCTGATACAGTTTTTCATTAAAATCCATTAAGATGGACATGCATGCAGACACACACACTTGCACACACGTACGCAAACACACATACACGCACATACATACAAGCACATACACAAGAATGCACAAACATGCACACACATACACAATCACACATACACACAAGTGCATGTGCACACATGCACACACAGAGGCAGGAGAATAGGAAACTGCATATAATAGACTTTCCTATGTGAATGGGAGACATTTCAATGGCTGAACTGTCCATAGGGTCAGTTCGAGAGAGAAAATCCTAGAGCGAACAAGAACTGCCTTCTAAACCAGAACTGTATAGATATCAAAGGATGCAGACAAACGCATTAGTCAGCCTCCTCATAAAAAAATTCAACCTCAGTAGCAGTCAAAGTAAAACAAAACTCCAGCCTTATTTGAAGCTACTAACTTGGCAACAATCTCTAAAACTATAAGCACAATGTTGGCGAGAGGGTAGTGAGAGGGGAATTTTTTTCACGCATGGTTAGTAGGAGTAGAAATAGAACTGACCTATGAGGGAAGGAATTGAACATTCTGTAATAAGAGCCCTGAAGATGTGGAGATGCATTGCCCAGTGTTTTTGCTTGCACAAATCTTGACTTTTTATTTTTTTTGAGACAGTCTCTCTCTGTTGCCCAGGCTGGACTGCAGTGGCGCAATCTTGGCTCACTGCAACCTCCACCTCCCCAGTTCAAGCGATTCTCCTGTCTCAGGGAAGTTGGGGTTACAGGCACCCACCACCATGCCTGACTAATTTTTTTGTATTAGATCTCAGCTTTAAAAAACAATCACAAACAAGAGCAAAGATTTGTTTTTCCATATTTCACTACAGCATTACCTAGGACCGGGAACAACTGGAAATAAAGCCGAGTGGCTGAGGCCAGGTGCGGTGGCTCACGCCTATAATCCTAGCACTTTGGAAGGTGAGGAAGGCAGATCACCTGAGGTCAGGAATTTGAGACCAGCCTGGCCAACACAGTGAAACCCTGTCTGTACTAAAAATAGGAAAAAATTAGCCTGGCATGGTGGCGCGTGCCTGTAATCCCAGCTACTCAGGAGGCTGAGGCAGGAGAATTGCTTGAACCCAGGAGGTGGAGGTTGCAGTGAGCTGGGATCACGTCACTGCACTCAGAGACAGAGCAAAACCCCATCTCAAAAAAAAAAAAAAAAAAGACAAAAGAAAAAAAGCTGAGTGGCTGACAACAGGAGAAAGACTAAGTAAATGGAAGTGAAGGCATTTCTCCGGGTACTGGTGCTTTCAGAGTGAGTTCTCCTCCACTTAGACCTGCCATTAACCTGTGCCTGCCCCACTAAGCACAGCCTGACCCAAATCATCTTCTTGCGTCTCCTGCTCAGTGCTGCGGGGAGTCCACCCAGGACAAGGATATTATTTTCTGAATGCAACAGGAATTATGCAACCTGCAGCAAAACATCCAAGGAGAAGCGAAGACAGGAAGGAGCGTGGGGAGGCAGGCTGCTCAGTTGGCCACGACATCTTGTTTATTTAAGATTTCTACCCTTACGTTCTTCCCAAAGCCTAGATTTCCTCCTGCCAAACTAAACCCACAAAAAAGGAGGACAGAAAATACAAATGGAAGTGGGGAAGGGAGAAAAGGGGAAGAAAAATAGTTGCCACCAGCTGCCAAAGAGCGATTCAACTATCGTAACCGAATATTGAATTCAGCAATGCAGTTTATGACAGCTCAGCAAAACAGGAAATACTCGGGTAATAAAGTCCTTGTTGTCTAATTGTTTAAAAAAAAAAAAAAGGAATAGTTCTGTTGGAGAGATTATTATCCAGTAAGGAAATAAGATAGTGATTTCATGCTTCTGTCATACATGGTTTTATTTTTTGTTTTGTTGAGACACGGTCTGGCTTTGTTGCCCAGGCTGGAGTGCAGTGGAACGATCACAGCTCACTGCAGCCTCAGATTCCTAGATTCCAGCAGCCTCAGCCTCCTCTGTAGCTGGGACTACAGGTACACACCACTATGCCCAGCTAATTTTTTACAATTTTTATGGAGATGAGGTTTTGCTATGTTACCCATGTTCATTTCAAACTCCTGGCTTCAGGCAATCTTTCCAGCTCAGAGACAGAAACACAAGGGGCCAAGCAGTCTCTGAGCCTCTCCTGACAGGACCCATGCTCTCACTTTCTCAGTGCTCAGGTATCTCTTCTACTAAAGAGAAAGCCCTCAGAGGGCAGGAACTGTCTGAGTGCACTCCTCATCCCTGTGCCTTCTTTTTTTTTTTTTTTTTTTTTTAGATGGAATCTCACTCTGTTGCCCAGGCTGGAGTGCAATGGCATAATCTCAGCTCACTGCAACCTCCGCCTCCTGGATTCAAGCGATTCTCCTGCCTCAACTCCCGAGTAGCAGCTGGGATTACAGGCACATACCACCATGCCTGGCTAGTTTTTTTTATTTTTAGTAGAGACGGGGTTTTTACCATGTTGGCCGGGCTGGTCTTGAACTCCTGATCTCAAGTGATCTGCCTGCCTCGGCCTCCCAAAGTGCTGGGATTACAGGTTTGGGCCACCATGCCCGGCCCCCCTGTGCTTTCTAAAAGCACAGTTGAGGAAGTCCAGGCACATGCTGGTCCTCGATCATTGCAAGTTTGTTCAGCTTAAAATGGAACCTTGTCACTGCTCCTGAGACAGCATCTCTGTACTTCTCACAAAGAGCTAATAGAGAAACAATCAAAGACCAAGGCTCCTGGCCGGGCATGGTGGCTCACGCCTGTAATCCCAGCACTTTGGGAGGTGGAGGTGGGAGACCACTTGAGGTCAGGAGTTTGAGACCAGCCTGGCCAACATGGCAAAACCCCGTCTTGACTGAAAATACAAAAATTAGCCGAGTGTGGTGGTGGGTGCCTGTAATCCCAGCTACTCCAGAGGCTGTGGCAGGAGAATCGCTTGAACCCAGGACGTGGAGGTTGCAGTGAGCTCAATGATGCCACTGCACTCCAGCCTGGGCAACGCAGCAAGACCCTGTCAAAAAAAAAAAAAAAGATCAGGATATCCCCAGCATTTTCCCTGCACTTGGTCTCTTACAGGCTCGATGTGGTGCCTCACAGGCCCCCGGGAAGGAAGTTATTTTACCAAAAGGGGACAGGCTCAGGTTTCACATCTCCTCAGGGAAGCTTCCTTCACTGAGCACCAGGGTCCTGTCTGAGCCAGCAGGACAAGCCTTGACAGGGTGCCTTCCTGTGCGTGTCCCCAATTCTCCTTCGGTTCTTTTTCCAACTGATTCAATCCTTAAGTGCCAATTACCAGTCCGTGGGATGGGGGTGGGGCAACGACACCCCAAAAAGGGCATTTACAAAGAAGAGAGCAGGGCTTTCCGCCGCGTTGGTCAAGCTTCAAAAGGAGCAGCCAGTCGGGAAAAGAGGTCATTTTCAGTTTTCTGTGCCAAAGACAAGCCACTCAACGGGAAGATCACACAGAGCCGGTTCTCTGAAGACTATCGCTCCACGTGTATTCCATTTTAAAGCGAAGCCCTCGGCGCTACCTTGATGATTTTGTAGAATTTACACTGAAAGGGCATAAAATGTCACACCATCTTGTGTGTTCCTCACTTCCATGTGCTCTTTGCAAGAAAAATCAAACTCGGCTGTTTCTGAGCTCCTAGCAAGCACCCACAATGTCTAAGGTTCACAACTGCAACTGTGCATATCTTCTGCAAGGCAAAAGGGTGCAGGGAAAGGAACAGCAGTGGCTCGCGCCTGTAATCCCAGCACTTTGGGAGGCCGAGAGGGGCGGATCACCTGAGATCAAGAATTCAAGGCCAGCCTGGCCGACATAATGGAATCCATCTCTACTAAAAATACAAAAAATTGGCTGGGTGTGGTGGTGTACACTGTTAATCCCAGCTACTAGGAAGGCTGAAGCAGGAGAATCGCTGAACCCAGGAGGTGGAGGTTACAGTGAGCTGAGATCGTGCCACTGCACTCCAACCTGGGTGACAAGAGTGAAACTCCATCTCGAAGTAATAAAAATTTAAAAAAAGAAAGAAATAGTAGTGGAAAACTGTTCGTGCCACTGAGATGCTTCTCTGAACGACGATTTCCCCAACTGCAAAATGATTCTAATGCTGCCTACGGGGCAGGGGTGACACAATGACCCAACGCACCTGGAACAGAGTCCAGCCCATGGAGTTCTTTCTCTTCCCCTCCCTGGGCCTCAGTTTCCTCACTTATGAAACTCCAAGGTCAAGAAAGGCAGTAACTTCATGAGATGACTCAGCTTCCACATCGTACACTGTTAAGGCTAAGACATATCACTGAGGCTGGCTTTCCCTACCCCAGTGCTTTCGACGCTTACATTGACAGGATGAAAATTATGAAAAACACATCTTCCTACCCTGCAGAGATAAGAAAGCGGGCTGACATTAGCCTGCGAAAACTAATGCAGAAATAAAATCAATTACGGCATGTTCTCATTTACAGATGGGAGCATTGGGTTCACATGGACATGAAATGGGAACAATGAAGCCAGCTGTGGTGGCTCACGCCTGCAATCCCAGCTCTTTGGGAGTTCGAGGCAAGCAGATCACTTGAGGTCAGGAGTTTGAGACCAGCCTGGCCAACATAGTGAAGCCAGTCTCTACAAAAAAAAAAAAAAAAAAAAAAAAAATTAGCCAGGCGTGGTGGTTCATGTTTGAAGCTCCAGCTACTCGGAAGGGGAGGCAAGAGAATCACTTAGACCTTGAACTTGGAGAAAGATGGAGGCTGCAGTGAGCTGAGGTCACACCACTGCAATCCAGTCTGGGTGACAGAGCAAGGCTCCATCTCAAAAAAACCACAAAAAACAATGAGGACAATAGACATTGGGGAAAGAGGGAAGGAGGAGCAAGGGCTGAAAAATTACCTGCTGAGTACTACGCTCACTACCTGGGTGACAGGTTCAATCATATCCCAAACTTCAGCATCATGCAATATACCTTTGCAACAAATCTGCACATGTAACCTCTGAATCTAAAACTAAAAAAAAAAAAAAAATTTAAAACAAAGGGCAGTCAGGTGTGGTGGCTCACGCCTGTAATCTCAGCACTTTGACAGGCCAAGGTAGGCAGATCAGTAGAGGTCAGGAGTTCGAGACCAGCCTGGCCAACATGCCAAAACCCTGTCTCTACTAAAAATACAAAAATTAGCCGGGTGTGGTGGCAGGCACCTGTAATCCCAGCTACTTAGGAAGCTGAGGCAGCAGAATTGCTTGAACCCAGAGGTAAAGGTTGCAGTGAGCCCAGACGGCACCACTGCACTCCAGCCTGGGTGACAGAGCAAGACTCTGTCTCAAAAAAAAAAAAAATTTTTTTTTAAAAGGGAACAATAGACATTGGGGGAAGAGGGATGGAGGAGCAAGGGCTGAAAAACTACCTGCTGGGTGCTACACTCACTACCTGAGTGACAGGTGCAATCACATCCCAAGCTTCAGTATCATGCAATACACCTTTGCAGCAAATCTGCACAAGTGCCCTCTGAATCCAAAATAAAAAGTTAAAAAAAGAGGGCAAAAGTCCCTGAATCATTATGAAGATGAGAAGTACAAGCACCAGAAACCCAGGGGAGCTTTCCCAGGCTACACTGCAGACACCAGCCCAAAGGTGTTCCTCAAACAGCAAGTACTCTGTCCCAGGACCCATGCCCTCTCCCGAGCGATCTCTACTCTCATTTCTGCTAAGCTCCTCCAGTATCGGATTTCAGGTTCACAGCGAAGCGGGACAGTTCTCAACAGGTGTGGGAATATCGAACAAAGCCCTGCACACACGTTCTTTTGTCCTGGGAACTTCCATCCACACAGCTGCTTCATGAGGACTGGGCTTGTCAATGAGGTGCCGGCGATGCCGATGTCTGTTTCTCTCATCTAATTAGTTTAGTCAACGAGAGAAAGTAGTGTTTCCAGGGACTAGAAGCCTTACCTTCATCTTCCCTTCACCCAGCATTCTGCCCTCTGTGCACTGAGAATGCACGCATGTAACTCCACTCCTGAGCTCAGATATCATGTAACAACTAGTTTAAATGTCTGGCTTCCCCACTGGGCTAAGAGCTCCTCACTGAGTCTCTCCTGGTGAGAAAATGTATTCTAAAACTGAATTACAGTGATGCCTGCACAGCTCTATAAGTTTATGAAAAATCATTGAACCGTACACTTAATGCAGGTAATTTGTTAAACTATACTTCAATAAAGTTATTTTTTAAAATACTTGTCAGGGCGCAGTGGCTCATGCCTGTAATCCCAGCACTTTGGGAGGCTGAGGCAAGAGGATTGCTTACAATTTGACCCAGCAATCCCATTACTGGGTATATACCCAAAGGATTATAAATTATTCTATTATAAAGACACATGCACACATATGTTCATTGTAGCATTATTTACAATGGCAAAGATTGGGGACCAACCCAAATGCCCATCAATGATAGACTGGATAAAGAAAGTGTGGCACATGTACACCATGGAATACTATGCAGCCATTAAAAAGAATGAGTTCCTATCTTTTGCAGGAGCATGGATGAAGCTGGAAACCATCATTCTCAGCAAACTAACACAGGAACAGAAAACTAAACACTGCATGTTCTCCCTCATGAGCAGGAGTTGAACAACAATACACAGACAGAGCATCACACACTGGGCCATGTCGGGGGTGGGGGTAGGGGAGGGAGAGCATAAGGACAAATACCTAATGCATGTGGGGCTTAAAACCTAGATGATGGGTTGATAGGTGCAGCAAACCACCATGGCATGTGTGTGCCTATGTTACAAACCTGCACGTTCTGCACATGTATCCCAGAACTTAAAGTAAAATTTAAAAATATTCAAACAAAAGATCAGCCTGGGTAACGGGTAACGTGGCAAAACCCTGTCTCTACAATACATGCTAAAAATAATATTAATAATAATAATTAACTGGGAGTGGTAGCACACACCTGTAGTTCCACCTACTTGGCAGGCTGAGGTGGGAGGATCACATGAGCACAGGTAGGTCAAGGCTGCAGTGAGCTGTGATCACAACACTGCTCCCAAGCCTGGGAAAAAGAATAAGACCTGCTCTTGAGACAAAAAAAAAGATAGAGGGAGAGATTTGAAGATGCTACACTGTTGCCTTTGAAGGTGGAGGAGGGGCTATGAGCTAAGGAATGCAGGCAGCCTCTAGAGAAGCTGGACAAAGCAAGAAACAGACTCTCCCCCAGCATCTCCAAAGGAATGTAGCCCTGACAATATCCTGATTTTATCCCAGTGAGACGCATTTCAAACCTCCAGAACTGAAAGATGATAAATTTGTATTAAGCGGTTAAGTGAGAATTGGCTACAGCAACCACAGAAAACTAATATAGGCACAGTCATTTCCCGTCACCCAGTGTCACTGTCTGCAGTTTCAGTTACCTGAGTTCAACTACATTCCAAAAATATCAGATGGAAAGTTCCAGAAATAGAACATTCATCAGTATTCCTCGGCATGCCATTCCAAGGAGAGTGATGAAATCTTACACTGTCCCAACTGCCCCACCTGCGGCCACGAATCTCCCTTTGTGTAGCCTATCCACACCATCAGATCGACTGTTGTAGTACATGCTATTTTTTTACAAAAAATTTTATTCGCATTTTAATTTATAGGTGCAGGATGTGCAGGTTTGTTACACAGGTAAACGTGTGCCATGCTGGTTTGCTGCGCCTATCAACCCATCACTTAGGTATTAAGCCCGGCATGCATTCGCTATTTTTCCTAATGCTCTCTCTCCTCCAACGCCCCCATCCAACAGTCCCGTGTGTGATGTCCCCTCCCTGTGTCCATGTGTTCTCACTGTTCAGCTCCCACTTGTAAGTGAGAACATGTGGTGTTTGGTTTTCTGTCCCTGCATTAATATGCTGAGGATAAAGGCTTCTGGCTCCATCCATGTCTCTGCAAAGGACATGATCTCATTCTTTTTTATGGCTGCATAGTATTCCATGGTATATGTGCCACATTTTCTTTATCTAGTCTATCACTGATGGGCCTTTGGGTTGATTCCACGTCTTTGCTATTGTGAACAGTGCTGGAATGGACATACACATGCATGTATCTTTGTAACAGAATGAGATTTTATTATTATTGTTGTTAGTCCCTTACTGTGCCTAATTTATAAATGAAACTTTCTCATAGGTAGGTACATATAGGAAAAGACTTACTATGTATAGAGTTCAGTGCTAGCCGAGATTTCAGGCATCAACTGGAGGTCTTGGAACCCCTCCCTTGCTGATGAGGAGGGACTGCTGTGAAACACTAGGGCTGTCAAGGTAAGACTGAATGTAAAAGAGGGATCAACTGGAGCTACATTTTTGTAAAGGTAACTTGTTTAGCAGCATGTAAGAGGCACTGGGGGCAGGAGGGGGGCAGCAAGTGTCAGAAAAGACGCTGTTGACAGCTGGGCATGGCGGCTCGCGCCTGTATCCCAGCACTCTGGGAGGCCGAGGCAAGTGGATCACCAGGTCAGGAGTTCACGCCCAGTGTGGCCAACATGGTGAAACCCCATCTCTACTAAAAATATAAAAATTAGCTGGCGTGCTGGCGGGTGCCTGTAATTCCAGCTACTCAGGAGGCTGAGGCAGGAGAATTGCTTGAACCCAGGAGGCGGAGGTTGCTGTGAGCCGAGATCGTGCCATTGCACTCCAGCCTGGGCAACAGAGTGAGACTTCACCTCAAAAAAAAAAAAGACGCTGCTTTTTTTTTTTTTTTTTTTGAAAAAGACAAGACAGTCCATTGATAAGGAGCTGACAGGTGTGCAGAGATGTGTTGGGATATTGGATGCATACAACATATGAGACCTGGAGATCCCCTGCGTCTGGGGCCAAAGAGAAGGGTCAGAGAAGACAAAAGGCTGGCATGTGGGAATCACAGTGACACCATACACAGGGATCACAAGAAACTGCCTGAGCAGGGGAAGCAGACAGGAGGTGAGAGCACGCATCAGCTCCGGCAGGGGGTTTGGATTTGAGGCCAAGAGCTTAGGCTTGCCGTCAGGGCTGAGGGTACCACTGTAGAACCCTGAGTGCGGTCGTGAACGCCAAAAGTAACCCAGGTCCAGGAAGAAGGCAACTAACCGAACAACTGCATTGTACACGACAGTGCCATTTACAACAGCCAAGCACCGGAGAGAAACAAACGTCCAAAACACAGGAGAGGGTTAAATAAGTAACGGTGACTTCATACAACGGACTTGTAGAAAGCTTTCAAAACATATACGATTTTTTATTATTTATTTTTTGAGATGGAGTCTCACTCTGTCGACCAGGCTGGAGTGCAGTGGTGTGATCTTGGCTCACTGCAACCTCCACCTCCCCGGTTCAAGTGATTCTCCTGCCTCTGTCTCCTGAGTAGCTGGAATTACAGGCACCTGCCAGCACGCCAGCTAATTTTTATATTTTTAGCAGAGACAGTGTTTTGCCATGTTGACCGGGCTGGTCTTGAACTCCTGACCTTGAGTGATCCTCCTGCCTCGGCCTCCCAAAGTGCTGGGATTACAGGCATGAGCCGCCACACCCAGCTCAAAAAATATGTTTTAAAGAATAGTTAATGTTTTAGGGAGCATGTGATACATTGAAATTTTTTTAATACAACATGAAAAGCCAAATTTCTTTAAAAGACTGAAGGAAATAACAGACTTTAATAATATTTATATTGGGTATGGTGATTATAGTGACGCTTTCTTCTTCATAATTTGCTCTATTTTTAATTTAGTATAAATTAGCATGTTTAACGTGTAACATGTTTAGCATGTTTCTGTAACATGGAAACATGGTTTTCAATACTGTATATGCATATAATTTTATTGCACATTTTGTGCAATTTATAATAATGTAAAATAATATAAATTATGCATATAAAATGTAATACAATATAAGGTATGTGTATAAAATATAATACAATATAACAATTTATGTCTATATATATTTTATGCATAAATTATATATTATGCACATAATTTTATATGCATATATCCATATAATTTTATTGCACCTGTTTAAAACCTTTGGCTTTATTAAGTTCTTTCTCCAATCTGTCAAAGAAAAGTTGTGTTCATTGATTTTGGTCACAAAGGAGTATTTTTCACTACTTTTACTGTTTGACTTTTTTTTTTTTTGAGACAGAGTCTTTCTCTGTCACCCAGGCTGGAGCGCAGTGGCCAATCTCAGCTCACCGCAACCTCTGCCTCCCGAGTTCAAGCAATTCTCCTGCCTCAGCCTCCGGAGTAGCTGGGATTACAGGTGTGCACCACCGTGCCAGGTCTGTTTGACTTCTTGATACAATAAAGATCACTCTGTATAAAGTTAAAAAAAAAGAAGGCACTGCGGGGAAAAGCAGGCAGCAGATCGTTTGTGTAACAGACGCATTGCAGGTTGGAAGGAGGAGGAAAAGCAAGCTCAGGAACAGAGTGAGAGCCTAAGGAGAAGACGGTCTCAGGGCGTTGCCTGTGACCCCCAGTGGGGTGCAGAGTTAAGGGGCTGAGGGGAGAGGAAAAGCAGATAGTTCCTTTCAAGAGATAGAAAGAGCCTGGGTGCAGTGACTCGTGCCTGGAATCCAAACAGCTCAGGAGGCCAAGGCAGGAGGATCATTTCAGGCCAGGATTTTGAGACCAGCAGGGGCAACATAGTGAGACCCCATTTCCATGAAAAACAGAAACATTAGCCAGGAGTGGTGGTGAGCACTTACAGTGTCAGCTGCTCGGGGGGCTGAGGCAGGAGGATCGTTTTAGCCCAGGAGCTGGAGGCTGCAGTGAGCTATGATCTCACCACTGGGCAACCGAGCAAGGCCCTTTCTTCTAAAAACTGAATTAGGCCAGGCGTGGTGGCTCACGCCTGTGATTTCAACACTTTGGGAGGCCGAGGTAGGCAGATCACCAGAGGTCATGAGTTCAAGACCAGCCTGGCCAACATGGCAAAACCACATTTCTACTAAAAATACAAAAATCAGTCAGGCACACTGGCACACACCTGTAATCCCAGCTACTCAGGAGGCTGAGACAGGAGAATCACTTGAGCCTGGGAGGCAGAGGGTGCAGTGAGCCAAGGTCACACCACTGCACTCCAGCTTGGGTGACAGAGTGAGATCTTGTCTCAATAAATAAATAAATACAAAAACAAATTAAATTAAATTAGAAAGAGATAGAAAGAAAGAGGGAACATAACCATAGAAAGAGACAGTGATATTTACAAGGAAAAAGTGAGGTTGAGATGAGTTTGCCATGGACAGCTTCAATCTTTTACCACAAAGATAGAGAGGCAGTCTGCAGGGAGTTACAAGGTAAAGCAGGATTAGAACCTTACAGAGCACAGAGAAAAGCTGCCATCTCTGCTTTGGATGTCAACAAGAGAAGACAAACTTCCCCAGGAGCCCAGCCAGGACTCAACTCTGCCTAGATTCCTCCAGCCAGCCAAGTACCTCCTACAGTCTAGCACATATGAGGTCGATAGTCAGTGTGGCCTCTGACATCTCCTAAATGTGGCTGGCTTTGTTATTTGAAGTCCACTGGTCTTTTTGTTTTGTTTTGTTTTGTTTTATGAGATGGAGTCTTGCTCTGTCACCCAGGCTGGAGTGCAGTGGCCTGATCTCGGCTCACTGCAATCTCTGTCTCCAGGGTTCAAGTGATTCTCCTGCCTCAGCTTCCCGAGTAGCTGGGATTGCAGGCGTGCGCCATCACTCTCAGCTAATTTTTGTATTTTTAGTAGAGACAGGGTTTTACTATGTTGGCCAGGCTGGTCTCAAACTCCTGACCTCAGAGTGATCTGCCCGCCTCAGCCTCCCAAAGTGCTGGGATTACAGGCGTGAGCCATGGCGCCCGGCCATGAAGCCCACTTTCTTATCTTCCCAGCTTCTGGAGAACAGAGGCCACCTCTAATTTAATTTTTATATGTTCCAGATCCCGGATCTCAGTAGATAACCCCTAAGTACTTAATTATGAGTGGAAAGCAATGGAAGAGAGGCAATAATAGCAAATGCTTCTGGTTGCTCTTGCTGTAATTTCCCAACATGCTGGTTAAAACTTGCTTTAAAGAAAAACGACAGACAAAAGCTATACAAAAGGCCTGGTGCAGTGACTCATGCCTATAATCCCAGAACTTTGGGGGGCCAGGGTGGGACGATCACTTCAGGGAGTTCAGTGGTTTGGGACCAGCCTGAGCAATATAGCGAAACCCTGTCTCTGCAAAAATAAAAAATAAAAATTAGCCAGGCATAGTAGCATGCTCCTGTCGTCCCAGCTACTCGGGAGGCTGGGCGGGGAGGATCACCTGAGCCCAGGAGTTGGAGGCCACGGTGAGATATGATCGCATCACCACACTCTGGCCTGGGTGACACAGTGAGACTCTGTCTCAAAAATAAATAAATAGGAAAAATACATCATTTTTCAAAAAGTTTAAGCCGATCAATTAAAGTATGTCCACGCCTTACAGAATTCCTTTAAATACTGCATTAGTATTGTCCCGGGTACATTTTACAAAGAATTTGCTACAGGGAAATCTACATTGAAGGCAGCTCCTAAAGACGTAGCTCCACAGTGTAAAAATCATTTAACGCTAGCACACACAGGCTTGCAGATGAAATCCTTCACAGCCACACCAGAAAGAGTCCCACACACTGTGCTGAGAAGCACAGACGGGTGCCAAAGCAGCCCTCGCTGATTAGACTGTAAAAGGGCTCAGAATTCCACCCCGATTAACCGTGTGGGAAACTCTCCAGCATCCCCCACCCCCACCCGCCCCCTTAACCTTGGACTCCATGACATCTCTCCCTCTGCTGTCTCATGTTGTTATTGAGCCTGCCAATCAAATCTCTGCCCCATCACCCCTTGGTCACGTCACCCTGGGAGGCCAAGCTGCAATCACTGTCCCTTTGATTCTCGCCCACCCGGCACTCCATCCTTATACGCCTGTACTTGCACCCTCTGCAAAGCGAATACCCCAAGCACCGAGGTAGCAAAGAACTGCTACCTGATCAAGAACCAGCCCTGCAGTCCCAAGACCCTGATTTCACATTCTGGGCCAGGCACCGTGGCTCACACCTATAACCCCAGCTCTTAGGGACGCAGAGACGGGAAGATGGCTTGGACCCAGGAAAGGAGTTTGAGGCCTGCCTGAGCGATACAGCGAGACCCCTTTCTCCACAAAAGAAAAGAAAGAAAAAGAACCCGATTTCACATTCCAGTCCCATTTCTTACAAGCTGCAAACTCAGAAAATCACCTGCTTATTGGGATAGTGGTCACCCCAACCAGGAAGGGCTGCTAGGCACACGATGTCTCTCGCTACCTTGTAAAGGCTCATTACAGTTGGGTACTACCACTAAGTGCCTAAGGAAGAATTGACTTGGCTTACAACGCAGAAAGAGAACACAGAAAATACTCCAAGTCAAATACCGGTGTTCAGAGCCACCCATCAAGCCCATCTGCCCTCCGAATCAACTGCAGAAGAAACCAACAAAGTGTGATGATCTCTCAGCGAGGAAGTTCTTCTGACAACGTTCAATATGGAGGCTCAACTGTGTTGATTCGACCAGGAAACCAGTGAGAAAAACCTGCCCACAGAGATAGTAGCAAAGACACAAGGAGAAACTCAGGTCCTGTCATGCATGGGCATGCATGAAAAAGTTCACGGCTGCAGAATCTTTTTTCCTCTTGCATCATGGTGGGAAAGGCCAGTCTCACTGCAAAAATCAAAGTATCCCTACAAGTGGATTATCTGAACCAAATGATGTCCCGGAGCAACTGCGCTAACTGCTGGGAGGAGGAAATAAGGATGCGACTGGTTTTCAGCTTTACTGATATAGCACAGGTACTTGTGACTATCTGTCACATGGAAAAGACTCAAGACAGGTTGTTGTTATTATTTCATGGTCTTTGTCCAAGGGATAAATTTATGTCCTAGGACACCTCACCAGACCGGGAGTCTGCAGAATTTAATCCATGTGTTGAAGGAGCCTGCAGTGGGAGGTGAAGTCTGACCTAGTTAGGGAATTTTTTTTTTTTTTTTGGTGGGGATGGAGTTTTGCTCTTGTTGCCCAGGCTGGAGTGCAATGGTGCAATCTCAGCTCACTGCAACCTCTACCTCCCAGGTTCAAGCAATTGTCCTGCCTCAGCCTTTAGAATAGCTGGGATTACAGGCATGTGCCACCACGCCCAGCTAATTTTTATTTTTATTAGAGACGGGGTTTCGCCATGTTGGCCAGGCTGGTCTCAAACTCCTGACCTCAGGTGATCTGCCTGCTTCAGCCTCCCAGAGTGCTGGGATTACAGGTGTGGGCCGCCGTGCCCGGCCCTGGGGAGTTCTTATTGCGCTGGCAAGAGAAGATGAAATGGATTTGAGGCATCACTAACACGCAACGTCACGGGCATCTGCTGCTCTGAATCCCACCTCCCCGGCCAGAAGCTGAAGTTGGGAGGTCCTTACTCCAGATAAGGGAGACAGGGAGAGAGGACAGGGTCAAAGCAGCAGACGACACCTGTCACTGAGCAGAGAACTAGAGCGCACAGCAGACCAGGAGAGGCAGAGACAGGCACAGAAGCCACAGAGAGGACCAGGAGACAGAAGCAGAAAGATGCTTTAGACCAAGGACAGTATTCACTGCCTGTACAGCTTTTCAGGTTGGCTTTTTTAGGTGCCTGGGGCTGAGTCGTGGGAGGGCTGGCTGCACTCAAGAACCATCGGCTTTTAGCTGGACCTCCCTCTCTTAGGAGTTCCCTAAAATAACCAACACAAAAGCCAGGCAGAGAGGAATGCTTCCTGCTTCTAGACCCTTCCCAAACCCAGAGTTTCTCCAGCTACTCAGGAGGAAATCTATAAGGTGAGACTGCAGACATCAAGGGAATAAGGAACGTCTCACGAGGAGTGCCCCAGAAACGTTACCATGAAAAATGGAAGTGCCTGCAGCATCATGGCGCTTTCTGCCTGGCACTGCTGGCAGCAAACGCATAAAGGACGAGGCTTTTGCCAAGTTGGTGTATGTGTGAATCTAGCATCTTAAAGGACTCCAAGAACAGAGGTGGTGTTCATAAGCTTGTGAAGGGGCTGACCCACAAAACAAGGAAGCCGTGCAGAAGACAGCCGGGTTCGCCAAAGCTCCAGGTGAGAGCTAGGTGTTTAGGGTCTGCAGGAGCTGATCTTGGGAAACACTGAAATTGTTGCTCTAGTGATTCTCCTACGTGAAAAATTCACAAAAAGAAATCAGTACTTCCTGATAGTTGTAAGGGCACACGAAAATTGAGTTTTAATATTTCAATTTTTTTCTTTGATTTTTAAATTTTTTTAACTGGAGTCTGCTCCATCCAGAGAAAGAAACGTCTATGAGAATGAGTTGCAAAGAGACTGAGCTGCTGGCTTTATTCCCTAGAAATTTATTCCCTAGAAATTCATGGTATAATGAATTTATTCCCTAGAAATTTATTGAATGAATTATTTATTTAATGAATTTATTCCCTAGCAATACTTTATTCCCTAGAAATTCAAGGTATAATGAATATCTGATATGGTTTGGCTGTGTCCCCACCCAAATCTCATCTTGAACTGGTGTTCCTGTAATCTCCACATGTCATGGGAAGGACCCAATAGGAGGTAACTGAATCATGGGGGTGGTTACCTTCTGTTGTTCTCGCGATACTGAGTTCGTTCTCACAAGATCTGATGTTTTTTAAAGGGGCTTTTCCTCTCTTTGCACCTCTATTTGCTGCCACCATGTGAGGAAGGACATGTTTGCTTCTCCTTCCACCATAATAGTAAGTTTCCTGAGGCCTCCCCAGCCCTGTGGACCTGTGAGTCAATTAAATCTCTTTTCTTTGTCAATTACCCAGTCTCGGGTATGTCTTTGTTAGCAGCATGAGAACAGGCTAATACAGTGTCATAGAAAAAAAGAGATTGTGACAAGACAGAGACCCAGACCTTTCATGATCAGATATCCCCCACTCGAGTGGACGAGCCTAGGAAGCAGGAGAGAGGGGCCTCAGACTCTTGCCCTACACTGAACAGCCTGGGTCTTCACACTTATCTGTGCCTTTACAGCCAGTAAGATGCTGCACTCCATGATCTCTAAAAAACCTCCTGGTGCTTTCTATTCAAAGATTCTGTGATGGCTGGAAACAGTGGCTCACACCTGTAATCCCAACAATTTGGGAGGCCAAGACAGAAGGACTAAGCTTGAGACCAGCCTGGGCAGCACAGCAAGACCCCATCTCTACAAAAAAAATTGTTTTAATTAGCCAGGAGTGGTGGCATGTCTTGTAGTCTCAGCTACTCTGGAGGCTGAAGCAGGAGGATCGCTTGAGCTGAGGAGTTTGAGGCTACGGTGAACTATAATCACACCACTGCACTCCAGCCTGGACAACAGAACAAGACCCTGGCCCTAAAACAATAAATAAATAAATAAATAATGAAAGATTCTGTGACGGTCTGCTGTCTCAGCTTCTAAACCCTCTTGAAGTGCAGGGATTTTTGTGTGTGTGTTTCTGTTGTATTCTGCACGCCTGATACAGTAGAAATAGCAACATACAATAAAAGTTGAGTGTACCACTGTGTTTAAATGTAAACAGCAAAATCTTTCTAAATTCTCTGAGTATCACTTTTCTAAGGTGTTAATTTCCTAAATCTCCAAGGTGCATGGGTTTGTAGATCAATCAACTCAATAGAGTAACACGGAGTTACAGAAAAAAAAAAAATGCGGCTTTTCTAATGACACAAATGCCCAGCCTCTGCCAGACAGCTTGTACATGTGCCCTCAGTCCCAAGAGGGTTCAGAAGAGAGAATTTGCACCACTGAGTCCACAGTGCAGCTTCCGCTGCGCATTGCCTTTACTAAAACCACGAGAACAACTATCCAAGTGCCTCTCCTTCTGAAAGTAGGACAGTCTTGTACACTGCAGGCTAGCAGAGACAAGCGCAAACTCAAGCCAAGGGTGGAAGGGCTTGAGGGTTTCTACTCGGCCACGCTAAAAGCAAGCTTTCAGTTTAAATATGACTGACATTCTTACAACCAGCTCGTTCTGCTGTGTAAATAACTACACAATCCTGAAGAGAATCCTAGCTTCAAGTTCTAGCTGTAATGACTTGAGACGAATGTTTCTAACAGAGACTCCGGGAGTGTGGGGTCACTTCAGGAAGTTTCGTAGGATCCGCTAGTGCTATCATTCTCAAAAGACTTGGGGAAATTTCTTTCTTTTTTTTTTTTAAAATAGAGATGGGGTCTTGCTTTGTAGCCCAGGCTGGAGGGCGGTAGAGTGATCATAGCTCACTGCACCCTTGAAGTCCTGAGCTCAGGCTTTCCTCCCAACTCAGACTTCTGAGTATCTGGGACAACATGCATGTACCCCCATGCCTGAATAGTGTTTTTAACTTTTTGTAGAGCTGGAGTCTTACTCCGTTGCCCAGGCTGATCTTGAACTCCTGGCCTCAGGCCATCGTCCAGCCTTGGCCTCCCAAAGTGCTGGGGTTATAAGCATGAGCCACTCTGCACCTGGGAACCATTTCCTGAATAGCTTTCAAAGCCAGTGTCTAAGGAACACAGAACTTGTTACTGTATGTTCAAACAAACATTATTGTCAACTTGATCAATCAACAGCTCACATGATTTGACTCTAAACCGCCCTTCTCTGTTGCTAGAACTGCCCTCATCTCAGAAGAGAGAGATTCGTTGCTGGTGAGTTTATTCCTGAAGGGCCTACAGTCAGCTAGCAAAGAAACAAACAAAAAAAAGAATCCAGTCTTCACTGAGTGTGGGCAGCTTTCTTGGAGACAGAGTCACTAGTCTGTAGGGCCCATCACTGCCACAGTCTGAACTATGTTTCCGAGTGACCTATACAAATCAGAGTGTATCATGCCTTCCTGCTGCTCTCTCTACCTGCAAGGCCGGTCCCATGCCTGTTGACAATGGACAAAAATTTGGTCTTTTAAAAGCATTATTGGGCCTTCTGGAACCTTCATTGAGTGCTCCCGGCCACTTCCTCTGTGGAAAGTAGAAAAGTTCCTTTCTAAAGTTTCTTTTCTTGTTAAACAATAAGTGTGCTAATAACTTTGTTGAGCCCTATCCTATGCAGCTGTGAGACCTGCCATGCTTATAGGCACATAGCACATTCTGTGTCCTTGTACTTTAACCAAGCTATCTGTGCTGGACGTGCTCACAGGCATGTCCCAGCTCTCCATTGCTCTTACCTGTTTAGAAAAGTTTTAAGTTGTTAGCCAATCGGGTTTCAGTTTAGATTGTGAGGTGTGGCTCCAGTCAATGGAGATCAGACACAGCAGTAAGGACGACCCCAAATGCGTAAGGGATAAATTTGTGTATTTTCCTTTGTTCTTTGTATTCTCTTGCAAAATGGTGAGTGAGAGTACCCTTCCTGCAGTCCAGGAAGTAAAAACTGTGTTGCTGAAAGATCTTTTATCTCTGTGCTAATTTTTCTTTGCAACACAAAGCATCTCTTTCCAACATCTACTTCCAACATTCTCTAAAAGCATTACTTGCTCCCCACTGGCCCTTGCATGAGCCCATGCTCCATGGTCTAATACTGTGCATTATCAGTTTCTATATCTGCCTCTCTCAATAGACTGGAGTGGAATTAAACTATCTTTGAACCACTTCAATTCCAATCTAGCATTTTCTATATTCTCTGGCACGTGGTAGATTCTGAGTTAATATTTGCTGAATTTGAATAGTTTAGTTGAAGTACGTTGGCTTGAGAATCACTCATGGTAGAGTCTGCCTTGCACAATGAAAGTATTCACCATTCAACAGGCATTTATTGGGCACTAAACGTATGCCAGGCATGGGCTAGGGGAAGTGAGAGTCATTTCTTGATGTCTTTTCTCAGACTTGTGCATTGCATTTTTTGGGTGTCTTTATTTTGTTCTATTTTTAACCATTTTTAAAAGTCAAGAATGGTTCGAGCACATTCTATTTTCTCCCCACACATTTACCTACACCAAAAAAAGGTTCAAATACATCTGATACAACACACTTGTGTCTAAAACAACAGCGACCATAACTGGGCCGTGCCTCTTTAGTCTGTCTCCAAACAAAAGCAGCCCATGCCATCTAAAAAGCACAGTCCCGTAGGATGAAAGTTTATGCATTTAAAATCCCTCTCTCTTTTTTTTTAAACCATTTAAACTTTTAAGTATACAGTTCACTGGCATTAAGTACATTCTCACTATTGGGCAACCACCACCATCCATCTCCAGGACCTTTTCATTACCCCAAAGTGAAACTCTACCTGTTAAAAAACCTTATACCGTTAAACAAGCCTACTCCTCCTCCTCTGAGCCCCTGGGGACCACCCTTCCACTTTCTATAAATTCAGCCATTCTAGGGACCTCATAGAAGTGGAATCATACAGTAATTGTCCTTTTGTGTGTGGCTTATTTCACTTACCATGCTATCTTCAAGATGCAGCCACACTATACTGTACGTCAGAATTTCCCTCTTTTTAAGGCTGAATAATATTCCATTCAATGGATATACCACATCCTTTTGGCTACTGTGAATAATGCTGTAATGAACATGCAAGGGCACAAATCTGTCTGAGTCCCGGCTTTCTAACCTTTTGGGCACAAGTGTGGAATTGGTGGATAACATGGTAATTTCATGTTTGGGTTTAAAAATCTGAAACATATTTTTATCCTTTAGGAGTAAGAGAGAACAACTCATTACTTTTTTTGTACATGTTTGGGAAAATGAAATCCACTCTAGTGGAGGATCTGGAAATGTCAGGTTTTTACCTACTCATAAACAATTCAAAAAAAGTAAATGATCATACCTTCAAGGACTTCTAAAAGCATTGGCTAAATATGCTGAAATATTAAAATTAAGGCCAGGCGCAGTGGCTCACACCTGTAATCCCAACACTTTGGGAGGCTGAGGTGCGCAGATCACTTGAGGTCAGGAGTTCAAGACCAACCTGACCAAAATGGTGAAATCCTATTTCTGCTAAAAATACAAAAATTAGCTGGGCATGGTGGCAGGTGACTGTAATCCCAGCTACTTGGGAGGCAGAGGCAGGAGAATTGCTTGAATCTGGGAGGTGGAGGTTGCAGTGAGCCGAGATCACACCACTGCACTCCAGCTTGGGTGACAGAGTAAGACTCCATGTCAAAAAATAAAATTAAAAAAAATAAAATTTAATTGGCTTTAAATTATTGCCAGAAAATTACACTAAAGTTAGCGAAGACATTTGGTATTATAGATATGGACACGGATATTCCCAAAACCTGATTTCACTCCACAATTTGAACCTGACCAGTAAATGCAGATAAAGGAAGGTGATGCGGACTCAATGTTTGAAGCCCTAATTCTCAGTGTGATGACATTTGGAAGTGGGGCCTTTGAGAGGTCATTAGGGTTAGATGAGGTCATGAGGGAGGTGCCTCCGTGGTGATGTTAGTGCCCTTATTAGAAGAAAGGACCAGAGCTCAAGCTCTCTCTCCATGTGAGTTCCCAGCAAGAAGGCAGCCACCTGCAAACCAGGAAGAGAGCCCTCAGGAAGAACTGAATCAGCCGCCATCTTTATTGGAGACTTCCCAGCCCTTCAGAGCCATGAGAAGCAAGCTTTTGTTATTTAAGCCACCCAGCTGATGGCATTTCTACAGCAGCCCAAACTGACTATGATGAGAAGGAACCCTGATGATTTTCCTACTCCCAACTGACTAATGTCCATTTGTTTTTTAAATGGGTGCTTCCTTCCAAGCTCAGTGCTGACCTAGCAAACCTTAGCTGCATCCAGGGACTCAGAGGAACTGCCCCAGGTGCAGGAAGGCGGAAGGAGCACATGACCCAGCCCTCCCCCACCTCCACCTCTGCCCCCAGGACTCACTGTCAGGACTCTGTGGCTCTCCTGGCTACAGTGAGTGACCTTAGACAAAACCCCTAGCCCTTCTGAGCCAGTCAAGCTGCCAGACTGATCTAATGAGATTCTGTATGTGGACAGCAAAGTGGGCCATAGAACTGTGAGTCCTGACTGGCCCAAAGGAAAGAACCCATTCTACCTAAATTATTTTTTTTATTTTTTATTTTTTTTGGAGATGGAGTCTCGCTCTGTCATCAGGCTGGAGTGCAGTGGTGCGATCTCGGCTCACTGCAACCTCCGCCTCCTGGGTTCAAGCAATTCTCCTGCCTTGGCCTCCCGAGTAGCTGGGACTACAACTAAGGTTTCACCATGTTGGCCAGGATGGTCTTGATCTCTTGATCTTGTGATCTACCCACCTTGGGCTCGCAAAGTGCTGGGACTACAAGTGTGAGCCACTGCACCTGGCCCTATGTGAATTTCTCTAACTAACTAAAGTCCAGAGACAAAGTCCACTTAGTAAGTTTGAATGGAAATACTGCTGAAACACATGGCATACTTCTATTTCTTCTTTCTGGTCTTTTACTTGTTAGCTCCAGGTGACCAGGGATGCCTGCTGTTTTACCTCTATGTACTATACGATGGTCTTTCCAGGGGCTACTGGAAAGTCTGTGTCTTGAATTCTCCCATCGTGTTGAATTGAACGAGGCTTTTCTGAAGGCTAAATCTCCATGCATTTCACACCAAAGGTGAAATGCATGGAATGACCCTGCACGGAACTACAGAGCAGAACCTGAAGTTACACTTTTGAAGAAATCTCCAATTTCAGGCACAGAGACCTTGACTTTTTCACCACTGCATTCCGAGTGCCTGGCGAATAGCAGATGTTCAGTTAACCTTTACTAGATTCCAATAAAATGATAGGGTCAAGATCTTTCAAACTCTGCTTGTTTCAGAATTCTGGGTATTTGGGTTCCATTATTTCAAGGCAAAGCTATTCAACAAGTCCACAAATATCGTATTAAGTCCCTAAAATGTACAAGACTGTTTGTAAACAGGATTCAAAAATAAACAGGCTCCTGCTTTCTAGGATATAATCCAGTAGAGGAACTAAAGTATTAAAAAGAAAAAAAGAAAAGGTCTACAATTTCTTATTGGGATACAAATGAGGAATATGCCAGGTTAAAGCAGAGAGAGTAAATTCCCTTTTCTTTTTTTTTAAATCAGCATCCTCAGGTTGAAGAGAATGAATTTCATCTAGCTGTAGGGCGATTTTAGAAGGTTCCATAAAGGATGTGGCAATTAAAATGGAGGCTGAGTAGGATCTCAGCAGGTGAAGAACAAGCAGAAAGGGCTTCCCAGGCAGAGAAAATATATTTATAAGTAGCCTGCAGGCAGAAAAATGTGGTTTTACGGCACTATCAGTGGATGGAAAGAATGACTATTCTCTTTCTCAACTCCATAGTTAGTAATAACTTACATAACGAGACCCTTAACTTTAGAGAGAGAGAAAGCAAATTCCAATTACCTAAATTGTACCAAATACTAAGGCGTCGCGACCCTCTGACTCCTGCTGCCTTTTATTTCGGCTTCTCTAAGCGTGGTGTGGAGAGACGGATGATGTCCGCAGGCATCCTGCCTCTCACACAAGAAAACAGAACAGGACAACATTCGGCAACCTCATCCCCTTTCTCCATCCCAAAACACTGTCGGTGATGAGTTCTCTTGGAGGCAAATACTCAATTGGGGTGATGTGGACAGAACAATCCTTTTTTTTTTTTTTTTTTT
>NW_022437086.1:2339161-2353680 GCF_009761245.1 Sapajus apella | reverse complement strand
TGAGATGGAGTTTCGCTCTTGTTACCCAGGCTGGAGTGCAATGGCGCAATCTCGGCTCACCGCAACCTCCGCCTCCTGGGTTCAGGCAATTCTCCTGCCTCAGCCTCCTGAGTCGCTGGGATTACAGGCACCCGCCACCAGGCCCAGCTGATTTTTTGTATTTTTAGTAGAGACGGGGTTTCACCATGTTGACCAGGATGGTCTCGATCTCTTGACCTCGTGATCCACCCGCCTCGGCCTCCCAAAGTGCTGGGATTACAGGCGTGAGCCACCGCGCCCGGCTAGAACAATCCTCTCGAGGTGCTGTGAGGGGTTTCCCTCCTCCCTCTGAAGTGCTCAAGCTTCCATGTATCCTCTGTGCAGGCAGCCCAGCCCAGCCCAGCCCAGCCCAGCCTGGTAAGGACAGTATCATCTTAGCGACCGGTTCCTAGGCAGCGGCAAAGTGCTGACTTCCCCTGCAAGCCTGTGCGGTGCTGTGATGTGACCCAATTTAAAGCTGAGTAAAGCGGCCGGGCGCGGTCACCCACGCCTGTAATCCCAGCACTTTGGGAGGCCGAGGTGGGCGGATGACCTGAGGTCAGAAGTTCGACACCAGCCTGACCGACATGGCAAAGCCCCTATCTGTACTAAAAATACAAAATTAGCCAGGCATGGTGGTGGGCACCTGCAAACCCAGCTACTCGGGAGGCTGAGGCACGAGAATCACTTGAACCTGGGAGGTGAAGGCTGCATGAGCCAAGATCGTGCCACTACACTCCAGCCTGGGTGACAAGAATGAAACTACCTCTCAATAAATAAATAAAGTTGAGTAAAGCAAGGTCGAAGACAGAGGTCACTTCCCAGGCCTCACACTTCCCAGGCCTCACACTTCCCAGGCCTCACACTTTGGCTAGAGGCAAAGCTGGGATTTTCATCCGCGTATCTTCAACTCCAAAGCCTGTGGTCTTTCTTGGCTAGGCTGACGCCTCAGCAAAACTCCAAAGACCAGTTCTCCCTTCAACAGTGACTGTGCACCAGTGTTCCGCTAGCCACCATTTCTAGATGCCTTTCTGTTCCACCAGCGAAGATGTGTAGCTGCCCACCAGGCCTCACTGCCCTGGCAGCAATGCTTAGACTGCAAGGCATCCTCCACATTTTTGAATCGAAAAAAGGTCACTCTGAAACAAGACTCAGACCTAAGATGTGCCCGGCCTCCTTTCTTTTCTCTCCATGGGGTTCCCTCTCTCTTCTCTAATTTCACAGTGCCCTCTTATCTGACAAAAGTGATTTCCAGACATTTTATTATGTTAACATCTTTCCAGTTCCACTTCCTGTCTGGGTCTTGGGATGAAGGAATCAGCTCCTTCATCAATGGAACCTCTGGACCATCGATCCCTTACCTCAAAAGCACCCCTTTTTGGCCAGCCACGGTGGCTCATGCCTGTATTCCCAGCACTTGGGAGGCTGCAGTGGGCAGATCACCTGAGGTCAGGAGTTCAAGACACAGCCTAGTCAACATGGAGAAACCCTGTCTCTACCAAAAATACAAAATTAGCCGAGCGTGGTGGTGCATACCTGTAATCCCGGCTACGCAGGAGGGTGAAGCAGGAGAACTGCTTGAACCTAAAAGGTGGAGTTTGCAATGAGCTGAGATCCGGCCACTGCACTCCAGTCTGGGCGACAAGAATGAAACTCTGTCTTTAAAAAAAAACAAAAAACCCACCCCCTTTCCTTTCTCAGGAAAGACCTGAAGTTTCTTTCTTTCTTTGGCAGAGGATAAAAGCTCTTGTTTCAAAATTAGGGACTGGGCTGAAAACGCTGACCCCGCTGTGAGGTGTGAGGGCTCCCGCAGACAGCTCTGCACTGACTGCAAGTCAGGAGACCCAGGCTCTGCGGTCAAAGTGACACACTGTGGCTTGGCGATGTCCCTTGGAGCGTGGTGTCCTCACTGGGAAGCCCCAGGAGCTGCCCCGTGCTGCTCCCCATGTCATTGGCCAGGCTAACTTTCAGCGACTCTTTAATTCCATGATCAAAACTCATCCAAGGTATAAATGACTATTACCAGATTCTCTTTTGAGAGAAAGTTTTGTTAAGAAAGTGATGAAAAAAATAGAATAATAGGAAATGCTTCAAAGTGGACGGGAGAAAAAAAGACCCAGAATAAGGACATGGTCCTGTGGCCGTCTTCTGGTGCTGCCAGGGCTATCTGACATCCCATCCTCACAGGCCACTGATCCTTGTGGGAAGTAGAAAAGTTCCTTTTCAAAGTTTCCTTTCTTGTTAAAGAATAAATCATAAGTGTGCTAAAAACTCTTTGTTGAGCCCTATCCTATGCAGCTGTGAGACATGCCATGCTTACAGGCACGTAGCACATTCTATGTCCTTGTACTTTAACCAAGATATCTGTGCTGGACGTGCTCACAGGAGGTCCCAGCTCTCCACTGCTTTTACCAGTTGAGAAGTTTTAAGTTGTTAGTCAATGGGGTTTTAGTTTAGATTGTGAGGCCTGGCTCCAGGCAACGGAGATCAGACACAGCAGTAAGGACAGCCCCAAACGCCTAAGGGATAAATTTGTGTGTTTTCCTTTGTTCATTGTACTCTTGCGGCATGATGGCTAGTGTGAGTACCCTTCCTGCAGTGCAGGAAGTACAAATTGGGTTGCTGAAAGATCCTTTGTGTCAGGGCTGATTTTTCTTTGCAGCATCGAGCATCTATTTCCAACAATCCTCATTCCTACCGGAACAACTTCCACAGAATCATTGACAGCCCAGTGTATGCCCCGTGTCCGCCTTCCTCTACTGATCCTACCCCCAACCGGACAGTCAGGGAGAAAGCTATAAGGTGTCATGACCTTCATGAGCCCTTGGACTGGCAAGGTTTTCAACAGACCATTTTCTGATTAAAGATACATTATGACTATCATGCTCTTTACAGATGTGGCAACACAGTCCCCCCGTAGACATCTGTCTTTTGCTTCCTGTGGTTGCTGCAACCAATGATCACAAAGTTAGTGGCTTAGAACCATATAAATGTGGCCAGGCATGGGGGCGCAAGCCTGGAATCCCAGCACTTTGAGAAGCCAAAGGCAGCAGGATGGCTTGAGGCCTGGAATTGGAGACTAGCCCGGGCAATACAGCGAGCTCCCATTGCTACAAAATATTTAAAAATCAGCCAGGGATGGCAGGTAGCACAAGCCTGTGGTTCCAGTTACTTGGGAGGCTGAGACAGGAGGACGGCTTGAGCCAGGAGTTCCAGGCTGCAGTGAGCTACAACCACACCACTGCCCTCCAGCCTGAGCAACAGAGTGAGACTCTGTCTTTAACAACAACAAAGGAAAACACAAATGTATCATCTTACAGTTCTGGAAGTCAGAAGTCCTGAAGTCAAGGGAGGGCTGCATTCCTTCTGGAGGCTCCAGTGGATAATTTATTTCTTTGTCTTGTCTTTGTTTTTGTTTTTGTTTTTTAGACATTCTGCTCTTGCCACCCAGGCTGGAGTGCAATGGCATGATCTCGGCTCACTGCAACTTCTGCCTCCCGGGTTCAAGCAATTCTCCTGCCTCAGCCTCTCAAATAGCTTGGATTACAGGCCCCTGCCACCACACCCAGCTAATTTTTCAATTTTTAGTAGAGATGGGGTTTCACCATTTCAGCCTGGCTGGTTTAGAACTCCTGACCTCAGGTGATCTGCCCTCCTTGGCCTCCCAAAGTGCTGGGATTACAGGCGTGAGCCACCACGTCTAGCCTCTTTGCCTTTTCTCACTTCCAGAGGCTGCCTGCATCCCTTGGCTCATGGCCCCTTCCACCATCCCCAAAGTCAGCAATGCGGCAACTTCCAGCCAATCACTCTCTCTCTGTCTCCCCTTCTCTCTCTTTTCCTTTCTCTCTCTTCTTCCATCACTGCGTGGCTTTCTGACTCTGACCCTCCTGCCTCCCTCTAAGGACACTTGTCATTATATTATTAACCCCACCCAGATAATCCCAAATAATCGATCTCCACACCCTTAGTGCGGTCACCTCTGCAATGTACCTTTTCCCATATAAAGTAACATATTCACAAGTTTCAGGAATCAGGACACGCACGTCTTTAGGGGGATATATTTGGGGACACATTTTTAGGGGGACATTGTTCAGCCAACCATCTATTAAATTTTGATCTAAAATTTTTTTAAAAAAAATATCATCTCAACCCGTTTTTGAGAATCAGGATAGTCTGTGATCGATTATGTTTTGTTGCTGTGGGAAACATTTCAAAAGGACACTTTGAGTTTTAGAATGTTCCAAGCTATAAGAGAGAGGTTTAAAAACAAGTATTTTTAATCAAGAAAACAAAAAGAAAGTGAGGCAAATTAATTAAAAAATCACATAAGCAGTGATGGATCATGAATTCCTTCATTAAAGAAACACTGAAAAACCACATGGGTTGTGCTGAAAAGCAGCTAGACATCATAGAGCTCCAACTGACCTGATTAGACAGACGTGCAGATTCATCATTCTGCCCTGAGTGAGGACAAGCTCAGGCCACCCCTGCGTGGCTCAGTTTCACTGCTGAAAACATTGAACAGATTCACCAGCCCCTCAACTGCAGCCGTGAGCAACAGAGGTGCCATCTTCCTGTGCAAAGCCCCAGACACCTGCCCACGCACAGCTCATGAGACCATCATCCCAGCACCACCAAGACGCCAGGCACGCATTTCCACCCTCCTGTGGCGGGTCAAGAAATCAGGGCTCAAGAAAGTCAAGACTTGCCCAAGTCCACATGTTAAATGGCTGGTGGAGGCAGAATCCGCCCAGGCGAGAGGGCACACTTTTCCCCCAGACCTATCCACAGCGTCTTCAACAAGTAACAGAACTTCAGCAGGGAACGGTGACTCATGCCTGTAATCTCAGCACTGGGAGGCTGAGGCAGGCAGATCACTTGAGGTCAGGAGTTTGAAACCAGACTCGCCAGCATGGCAAAACCCTGTCTCTACCAAAAAAAAATACAAAAATTAGCTGGGTGTGGTGGTGCATGCCAGTCGTCCCAGCTACTCGGGAGGCTGAGGCAGGAGAGCTGCTTGAACCTGGGAGGTGGAGGTTGCAGTGAGCCGAGGTTGCACCACTGCACTCCAGCCTGGGTGACAGAGTAAGACCCTGTCTCCAAACAAACAAACAAAAACAGAAACAGACCCTCAGCGACCCATGCCGATGGTGCTAGGACCTCTCCTTTAATTCAAATGGGCTCTTTCACAAAATTCCACAATTCCCTGCAGTCTTCATTCCAAACCTGCACTACCCTCCTTCACCCAGTGCCACTCTTTCTCAGACAGTCCCTCCCCAAACTTACCTGAAAAATTCCGTCTTCATGCAGTGTTCATCTTCTCTAGCCCCTGGCTCCTCCCCTTAAAAAATAAGCCTGGCATCTAAATTAGATGAGTCAGAGAGGCTGGACTGGGAGACGGTAAAGTCAGATTACCTGGGTCTGCCACCTGGCTTTGCCTTGCTAGCTGTGTGACCTTGAGGCAGTAACTTAACCTCTCTGTGCCTCAGCATTCTCATCTGGAAATCAGAATAGTGACAGCAAGGACCTGGCAGAGCAGTTGTGAATACGGAATGAGAGCAGTGCCAAGCACATGGACAGCCTGGCTCCTGCACCCGTACTCTTAACCACTGGCACATGGTACCCACTCATCTTTGGGGCCATCTGACATATTGTTCAGGTGTTTGTCCCCTCCAAATCTCAGGTTGAAATGTGATCGCCGGTGTCGGAGGTGGGGTCTGGTGGGAGGTGTTTGGATCATGGGGTGGATCCCTCATAAATGACTCGGTGTCCTTCCTGCGATAGTGAGTAGATTCTCGCTCTGTTAGTTCATGCGGGAGGGAGCTGGCTGTTTAAAAGAGCCTGCCATTTCACTTGCTCCCCCTCTTGCAATGTGATGCCTACTCCCCTTTCTCCTCTCACAATGAGTAAAAGCTCCCTGAGGCCTCACCAGAAGTAAAGCAGATGCAGACACCATGCTTACAGCCTGCCTGAAACACTGTAGGCGCTCACCAACACGTGCAAATGAATGAGCAAACCAATGAATATTATGTCTTTGGTATTTAAAAGTCTTCACAAAGTTACTTCTTATTATTGTCTCATTTTTACAAGTGGAGAAACTGAGGTTCAGAGACGGTCAAGGCTCTGGAAGGGATGAGAGTTCAGGTTCCCCTATTCTGAGACTGACACTCCATCCACCATGTTCTACCTGGAATTAGTCTCTTGGCTGAGTCCTCAGGGGCTGAACCTGTGTCTGAGTCATCATTTTGGTTTTCAGCATCTGGGGATACTGCTTGGATACTGCAGAAATGCAATGGAAACTTGCAAAGTGAATGCAACTTTTTTTTATCATTTTGTGAAAATGTATCAAATTCAGTTACGAGTAACTTCTGATGTTTTATTACCTCTATGGAAGTGGTGCCTTCATCCTTACAACCTTCTTCTGTGAGCCAAGGTGTGATTCTATGATTACAATTCCCATTTGTATTAGTTTGTTTTAAGGATTGCTATAAAGACATACCTGAGATGGGGTAATTTATAAAGGAAAGAGGTTTCATTGACTCACACTTCTGCAGGGCTTGGGAGGCCTCAGGAAACTTACAATCACGGCCGAAGTTGAAAGCCAAACAAGCACATCTTCCCGTGGTGAAGCAGGAGAGCGTGCGCAGGGGAAACTGCCCCTTATAAAATCGTCAGTTTTCATGAAAACTCACTGTTGTAAGAACAGCATGGGAGAACTGCCCCCATGACCCAATACCTCCCACCAGGTTTCTCCATCCACATGTGGGGATTACAATTTGAGATGAAATTTGGGTGGAGACACAAAGCCATACCATATCCCAATTTTTTTTAGACAAAGTCTCACCCTGTTGCCCAGGCTGGAGTGCAGTGGCACAGTCTTGGCTCACTGCAACCTCTACCTCCCAGGTTCAAAGGATTCTTCTGCCTCTGCTTCTGGAGTAGCTGAGATTACAGGGATCCACCACCACACCCAGCTAACTGTATACTTTTAGTAGAGACGGGGTTTCACCCTGTTGGCCAGGCTGGCCTCGAACTCCTGGCCTCAAGTCATCTGCCCACCTCAGCCTACCAAGTAGGCGTGAGCAACCATGCCCAGCCTCATATCCCCATTTTACCGGGAAGCAAACTGAGGCTCCATTTCTGCAACTCTTGGTGGCTCTGACCATTGGGTCACACTGCCTGCCAGCAAACCAGACGACTACCGCACAGAACACACAGGAAACTTTCTCGGTGCTGTGCTGCCTTTCCTGCACAGTGCACCACAGAACCTTGTGCTGAAGTCTTTCCTGCTGGATTTCCTTGGCCTGGCAATGAACAGTTTGACAGCTGCCTTCTCTGCAAACGTCCTGGTTTTGCTGCACATAAGTGGCTCAGGACTGCATCAGATTCGGGGAGAACGCCGAGAACATGACTGTTTGAGTGTACTTGATTTGTCTCTGCCTGGTATTTGTTAAGGCCACGAAGGAACAACGTGATGCATGAGTCCCCTGCCTGGACCCATCGCCGGCTGTCCCCACTCATCAGCCTCCCAACTGCCTTGTAACCATCTGGAGCACACAGAGCCACTGTCTCTATGAAGACAAATGTGTTTTACTGTGAGAGGGCAATGCTTTAGAAGCAAAAAACATTATAATCAAAGCAGTGATCAGAGGCTCAGAGGGCACTTCCTCGCTCTGGTTTTTTGGGGATTTTTGTTTGATTTTGCTGAGGGCACAGAGACTGTTTATCAGCTCTAAGACATAACAAGCGGCACAAGTCAACCTGAAGCCACTGGCACTTACCTTGACATCTTTGCTCACTTAAATAAATATTCTTTTTTTTTTCCCAAGATGGAGTCTTGCCCTGTTGCCCAGACTGGAATGCAGCGGCGCCATCTCAGCTCTCTGCAATCTCTGCCTCCCAGGTTCAAGAATTCTCCTGCCTCAGCCTCCCGAGTAGCTGGGATTACAGGCACCTGCCACCATGCCGGGCTTTTTTTTTTTTTTTTTTTTTTTTTTTTTTTTTTTTTTTTTTTTTTAGCAGTTTTAGTACAGACGGGGTTTCGCTATGTTGGCAGGCTGATCTTGAACTCTTGACCTCGTGATCCACCCGCCTCAGACTCCCAAAGTGATGGGATTATAGGTGTGAGCCACGATGCCTGGCCTTTTTTTTTTTTTTCTTTTTTGTGAGATGGAATCTCACTCTGTCACCCAACCTGGAATGCAGTGGCTCAGTCTCAGCTCATTGCAACCTCCGCCTGCCGGATTCAAAGATTTAAGCAATTCTCCGAGTAGCTAGGACTACAGGCGCCGCATCCCCGGCCACGCTTGGCCAATTTTTTTTATGTTTTCAGTAGAGATGGGGTTTCGCCAGGTTCCCAGGCTAATCTCAAACTCCTGACCTCAAGTGACATGCCAGCCTCAGCCTCCCAAAGTGCTGGGATTGCAGGCGTGAGCTGCTACGCCCAGTCTAGCTCACTTAAATAAATATTCCTTAAGGAGAGATGTACTGAAGTGATGGGGACTCTTCAGGATTTCACAAATTGTGGGGACATTATTAGTGTCCTATTAGATGGCAGGCTTTATTACCCCTATGCTTCAGGAAATTCCATCTCGAATAATTCTTGCCTGGCCTGACAGAGTTGTTCATACCTATAATCCCAGCACTTTAGGAGGCCTACATAGGAGGATTGCTTAAGGTCAGGAGTTTGAGACAAGCCTGAACAATACAGTCAGACCTCATCTCTACAAAAAGTTTTAAAAATTTAGCCAGGTGTGGTGGCATGTGCCTGTAATCCCAGCTACTTGGGAGGCTGAGCTGGGAGGATCACTTGAGCCCAGGAGTTCAAGGCTGCAGTGAACTATGATCATGCCACTGCACTCCAGCCTGGGTGACAGAGCAAGACCCCAACTCGAAAAAAGAAAAAGGAAACACACACGCATATACATGCACACGCTCCTAAGAAAGATGACCAAAATTCTGGATTCACAGATAAGACTTGATTTTTCCCTTCCACATTAAAATATCCTTCACACTTCTCAGTTTTGTTCTATCAACTCTTTTTTCTTTATACTTTGAGACAGGGTCTTGCTCTGTCACCCAAGCTGGAAGGCAGTGGCACCATCATAGCCCACTGTAGCCTCGAACTCCTGGGCTTCAGCAATCCTGCTGCCTGAGCCTTCCAAAGTGCTGGGATTACACGCATGCATGACCAGGCCTGACTCAATTAACTTTTTTTTAACTGGGAAAAGACAAAGGAAATTCATGATTGCTCTGTACCCTTACTCCTTCCTCCGACATGCCAAGCAACAGTACTAATACTCAGCTATCACCAGGTACCCCGCCACGTGCCAAGTATCACGCCACATCCTCCTCCCAGGAGGGGGGTGATAGTCCCCCTGTGGCAGTTCATTTTCACACTTACATATAGATACTACCCAAGACGGGGTCATTTATAAAGAAGACAGGTTTAATTGACTCATAGTTCCACATGGCTGGGGAGGCCTCAGGAAACTTATAATCATGGCAGAAGGGGAAGCAAGGCACATCTTACATGGCACTAAAAGAGGGAGCACGCACAGGGGAAACTGCCACTTACAAAACCATCACATGTCGTGAGAACGCACTGTCATGAGAACAGCACAGAGGAATCCGCCCCCTGACCCAATCACCTCCCACCAGGTCCGTCATTGGACACATGGGTATTGCAATTTGGATTACAGTTGTTGATGGGGGTACAGCCAAACCACATCAACCCATTTTACAGATGAAGACGCTGAGACATGTGACTGATTAGAACCTGCCCAAGGGAAATGAAAATTAAAACCACAATGAGATGCCACCTTACTCTTGCAAGGATGGCCACAATTAAAAAAAAAAAAACAGATGTTGGCATGGCTGTGGTGAAAAGGGAACACTTCTACACTGCTGGTGAGAACGTAAACTATGGGAAACAGCGTGAAGATTGCTTAAAGAGCTACAAGCAGATCTACCATTCAATCCAGCAATCTCACTACGGGGTACCTACCTAAAGGAAAAGACGTCATTTGATGAAAAAGACACATGCACACGCATGTTTATAGCAGCACAATCTGTAACCGCAAAAATGCTGCCGTTGCCGATTAACCGAAGACTGAATAAAGAAACGTGGCATATATGCACCACGGAATACTACTCAGCCGTAAAAAGGAATCAAACGATGGCCTTTTCAGCAACATAAATGAAGTTGGAGGCCATAATTCTAAGTGAAGTAACTCAGGAAGGAAAAACCAAATGTTGTATATTCTCACTTATAAATGGGAGCTAAGCTATGAGGATGCAAACACATAAGAATGATACAATGAATTCTGGGGACTCGAGGGGGAAGAATGGGGATGGGAGGGATAAAAGACTACACACTGGGGACCAGCCTGGCCGAGATGGTGAAACCCCGTCTCTACAAAAAATAGAAAAACTAGCCAGGCGTGGTGGTGGGCGCCTGTAATCCCAGCTACTCAGGAGGCTGGGGCAGGAGAATTGCTTGATCCTGGGAGGTGGAGGTTGCAGTGAGGCAAGACTGTGCCACTTCACTCCAGCCTGGGCGACAGAGTGAGACTCCATCTCAAATAAATAAATAAATAAACAAAATGCAAATAGGATCTCTTTGGCAAGCACCAATATACCCTGTCCAATCTTCCACCAAAAGCAAAATACCCCAGTGTTCTGGGAGGCCAAGATGGGAGGATAACTTGAAGCCCTGAGTTTGAGACCAGCCTGGACAACATAGTGAGATCTCATCTCCACAAAACAATGTAAAAATGAGCCGAGTGTGATGGCACACACGTTCTAGAGGCCCAGAGTTTGAGGCTGCAGTGAGCTATGATTGCACCGACACACTCCAGCCTGGGAGACAGAGCAAGACCCTGTTTCTGGAAAAAATAAAATAAAAAACAAAGCAAAAGCCCTGTGCAGTGACAGAAATAGGAGCAGTCCCGTTCATGAAGTGTGGACTAGCAACTGATGTCACCCTTTCTGCTGAACTCCTTTGACAAGCTCCTTTTGTTGAACTCCATATGACAAAACTTATAGATCTGTCTTCTCTCCAGAAAAAAACAGTCACTACTCATACACACACACAATATTGTTAAGCTCCACGGGTGTGCAGACCCCGGGTTAAAAACTTCTGACTCAGGCTGCTAGGCTGATCAACCACAGCCACTGGAGACTCAAAACGTGAAACAACATTTTTCTTAACCTGCATACTGAGGATCCCCCAAACCTGGCAAGAGACTTCAGCAGCAGCTCAGGGCACGTTTCCCAGAAACAGTAGCACCTCTGAAGGGATCTTAAAGGGAGTCGCATAAAACCATGATCAATCATGCACCTTAAACTCGCAGAAGCTTTACACCCGCAATGGGTGCTGGCTAAGCCACTGCACTTGGCTCTCTGAGGAGGCCCCGCCCCCCGCTGCAGATGTAAGAAACCCTGAGCTCTCAAGTGCGTCTCCATGACACCCTTTGTCCCACCTCCCCCCACCGCAGCACCAGATGGCAGAGAAGCCAAGCTCTCCAAAGTCCCCTACAAACTGCACAGGGACACTAGACCAAACATTTTATGATCTGTCATCTCGACAGCGCTTCCAGGCTCGGAGATGTGAAATTGCCACGCAGATGGTTGAGGTCTGCAACACACCCTGAGGCTCATTTCACTGGATATGAGCAGAGTAACTGTAGCAAAGCCCACATCAACTGGCACCAGCTTAAAACTATCCGTAGGCCAGGCACGGTGGCTCACGCCTGTAATCCCAGCACTTTGGGAGGCCGAGCCAGGCGGATCACCTGAGGTCAGGAGTTCAAGACCAGCCTGGCCAACATGGTGAAACCCCATCTCTACTAAAAATACAAAAATTAGCCAAGGGTGGTGGTGCATGCCTGTAATCCCAGCTACTTGGGAGGCTGAGGCAGGAGAATTGCTTGAACCCAGGAGGTCGAGGTTGCAGTCAGCCGAGATCACACCACTGCACTCCAGCCTGGGTGACAGAGCAAGATTCTGTCTCAAAAAAACAGAAACAGGAAAAAAAAGATCCGTACACATGAGCATGTAGATAGCGGCACACTCCTGAGGCCAGCAGCACCTCAGTCCTGAAACCATTTATTTTAGCACCTTTCAGCTTCTTAGAGTTCGCTGTTGCCAAGGCCGGAGTGCGATCAGAGCTCACTGCAGCCTTCAAGTCCTGGGCTTACGTGATCCTCCGTCCTCAGTATCCCACATAGCTGGGACTGCAGGTGTGCACATCACACCTGACTAATTTTTTCAATAATTTTCACACAGAGGGGAGATCTACCTATGATGCCCAGGCGAGTCTCGAATTCCTGGGCTCAGGAAATCCTCCTGCCTCTGCCTCCAGAAGTGCTGGGACTATACGCATGAGTCACCGCACCCAGCCTGTTTCAGCAGCTTTCCAGGAAAACACGACAATGACAACACAAAACTAGACTTTTTCACCGTCATCATGAAACTTTAGTGTAACAAACAAACTCTTGGTATTGAAGTTGACGAGTAGAGTTTGGAAGCACCATTGAAACAAAAATGGACTTGAATTTTAACCAGAGGAGGTGAGGGAAACCTCAAGAGGCGTGAGAATAATCAGAGCAAAGAACGCTCCTGAAAACAGCAATGCTAACGTCCACCACCAGCAAAACGGATGGTCGGGCCCTTCCATTTTCTTTTTTTCCATCTCTTAAAAATTATACTTTAAGTTCTGGGGTACATGGGCAGATCGTGCAGGTCTGTTACACAGGCATACACATGCCATGGTGGTTTGCTGCACCCATCAACCCGTCATCTACATTTGGTATCTCTCCTGATGCTATTCCTCCCCAGCCCCCCGCCCCCGACAGGCCCCAGTGTGTGATGTTCCTCTCCCTGTGTCCATGTGTCCTGATTGTTCAACTCCCACTTATGAGTGAGAGCATGCGGTGTTTGGTTTTCTGTTCCTGTGTTAGTTTGCTAAGAACGGTGGTTTCCAGCTTCATCCACGTCCCTGCAAAAGGCATGAACTCACCCATTGAAAGCTTCACTCTTCAAACAGCACCTCCTGCTTTAGAGAGGAAGGCAGAGAAATATTTCCAGTGTGTTGAACTCAAAGAGCTGCCAGTGTCTCCTTCCCTAGGGGACTGAGTTCTGGTCAACCGGCCTGGATTGCAGCCTCCGCAGCCCCCATCAGTGCCGCAGCTCCAACCCAAGGAGTGAGTGTTGTGGGACACATTCTCTTATTTCAAAAGCAGGTCTCTGGACACGTTCCCTCCTGACCCTTGGAAGCAGCACACGGAGGACTTGGAAGGCTGGGATTCGCAGTTGTTTTCCACATCGAAACCCAGGTCTTAGAGGATCCTGGTTCTTTTTTGTTCTTGTTTCTTTTTAGAATCAGGGGTACCTGTGCAGGTTAGTTACATGGACATATTACATGATGCTGAGGTTTGGGCTTTGAGGGAACCCATCACCCAAACAGTGAACATAGTACTCTTCAAATTAGTAGTTTTTCAATGTGCCCTTTTCCTCTCTCCTCTGTTTTGAAGTCCCCAGTGTCCACTGTTTCCATTATTATGTCCACGTGTTCCCAGTGTTTATGTCCCGCTTATAAGTGAGAACACGGAGTATTTGGTTTTCTGCTCCTGAGTTAATTCACTTAGGGTAATGACCTCCAGCTGCATCCATGTTGCTGCAAAGGACACGATTTCATTCTTTTTTACGGCTGCATAGTATTCCATGTTGTATAGGTAGTACATTTTCTTCAAGGGGATCCTGGTTCCATCCCACAGGACAGTTCGAGGTTTGGAAGCTATGACTGGTTCCTCTTCCCTCTCCTCTCTCTGGCAATTTAGTCTCTTCCCTTCAAGCCAATGAGGACAACAGCCATTGCAATACAAAGTGCTGAAAGGCCGGGCGTGGTGGCTCACGCCTGTAATGCCAGCACTTTCGGAGCCCAAGGCAGGTGAATCACGGGTCAAGAGATCGAGACCGCCCTGGCCACCCTGGTGAAACCCCATTTCTACTAAAAATACAAAAATCAGCTGGGCGCCGTGGTGGGCGCCTGTATCCCAGCTACTTGGTAGGCTAAGGCAGGAGAATCCCTTGAACCCGGGAGGTGGAGGTTGCAGTGAGCTGAGATCACACCACTGTACCCCAGCCTGGCGACAGAGCAAGACTCCATCTCAAAAAAAAAAAGTGCTGCGGTAGAGATGGGGAAGTAGGAAAGGTATCTTTATGCACTTGGAGCTAAGACACAAGGACTCCCAGTGGGCTGTCCAGATTCTTCCATTCGCTGACAGGCCTCTCCAGTTAGAGGCCTTCACACTGGAAGTGGGCCTGTCCCGGCAGAACAATGGCACTGGACCCTGTCTCGTGCTCTGCTTCTCCGCTAAAGAGCTACTGCTCGCCCCAGTGTTGGGGTGCTGGTCCTCTGTCTGGGTCTGTTCCCTCAGAATCATAAGCACCTTCATAACAGTAACAATTGCTGTTCTTGCTGCTGCTGCCTTACTATG
>NW_022437086.1:2330740-2339151 GCF_009761245.1 Sapajus apella | reverse complement strand
TTCTTGCTGCTGCTGCCTTACTATGTGCATTTGGCATGCAGTAAGTCCCCAAAGGACAGGAACAGCAGCAGGAATAGTAATTCCTCACGTTGCATGTATTCTCTCTTGTTATCCCTGTAAAGTATATACCATTATCCACACGGCACAGGTGAGAAAATCAAAACTCATGGGTTGGCGAAGGACGGCAAATGACAGGCATCTTCAACCGTGTTTTTAATTTTGAGGCAGGGACTCACTCTGTCATCCAGGCTGGAGTGCAATGACATGATTAAGGCTCTCTGCAGCCTCCAATTCCTGGGCTCACACGATCCTTCTCCTTCAGCCTGAGTAACTGGGACCACAGGAACCCACCACCATGCCTGGCTAACTTTTTAATTTTTTGTACAGATGGGTTCTCACTACATTGCCCAGGCTGGTCTTAAACTCCTGGCCTGAAGCAATCCTCCCTTCTTGGCCTCCCACAGTGTTGGGATTACAGGTGCCAGCCACCATGCCCAGCCTAATGAGCTCACGTTTTGACAAAGTTCTCTTATCAGAGGAGCTGGAGTTCATTTACTCAACAAGTATTTTTGAGCAGTCATGATGTGCCTATCATTGCACTGTGTTTGTTCCCAGGGATGAACATGATATATTTAAGTTCAACGATGAAACAAACTCCCCCCAGATTCATGTCCTCCTGCAGGCTTCAGGGGTCCCTGCCACCCAGCCTTCCCTGCTGACTCCCCTCCTTTTACCTTGCTCAACTGCTTCGCATAAATGTGGGAGATGGGAAAGTTCTTCTTCCAAGTTTACATCTTAGACTGCATTATAAGGAGTTACAATCTCTTGCTCTATGGCCATGATCCGCTATTAGCATTAAATCAGCTACCCTGACGCACTCTGAACAGAACCGGGCAAGCTCCAAACCCTGGTGCCTGCCATTCCTGATTTGGAAACCCTCCTGACCTTCCCCTGACTAGCTTCCTCTTCTTCCTCGTCTTCGTTCTCCCTTATCTATTCAGGAAATTTCCAAGTTTTTAGCCAATCGGGTCAAGCATAGAATGTGGGATCAGTTCCGGCCAATGGAAACTGAACACAGCAGTAGGGTGATTGTGTCAGGCTGCAAAAGGTGTAAATGTCCTTGTCTCCTTTGTTCAGGTGTGCTCTCGTGGACACTGCCAGCGAGTTGCACCCTTCCTGCAGGAAGCAAACCGGCCTTGCTGAGTGATCCATTGCCTCGGTGCGGATTTTTCCCGATGTTATTATAAACCTGCTTCCAACGATAAGTATTATTAAATGAAATTGGTGGGAGGCCTGGGCTTGGGCTGAGCTCCTGCATGCAGCCCAATAAACCAAACCAAAATGGAGTCCCTCGTGCTGGAAGTTCCACACGACTGAGCCAAACCTAAGTGGTTTATCTGACCTTGAGAAGTCAGGGGACCAAAAGCTGGTAGCCAAAGCCCTAGGCAAGCCCGCTTCCGCTGGCAGGATAAGGAGGTCCCTCCACTCTAACCTTTACGAGGAAAGTCACTCTCAAACAATCAACCTGCTTTTTCTGTCTTCTGCTTTCCTGAGCCCTTCTCTGTCTATAAAACCAAGCTTCTCGGCTCAGCTCCTAAGAACGCTCACTTTATAGAATGACGTGTTGCCCAAGTCTACAATTGCAAATAAAAGCCAGTTAAGATCTTTGAACAAAATATAGCTTCAAAGAAGGACAAGCCTCCAACGCTTTAAAATTACAGATCTGGCTGTATGTCCTAATCTGCTACAATACTTCCTCCTCAAAAATAATAGGCAGGATATTCCCTTTTTTTTTTTTTTTTTTCTTCAGACAGGGTCTCGCTCTGTCTGTTGCCCTGGCTGGAGTGCAGTGGTGTGATGATCGCAGCTCACTACAGCCTGGAGGTCATGGGCTCAGGCAATTCTCCAGCCTCAGCCTCCTACGCATGTGGGACCGCAGGCATGCAGCGCCACCCGGCTCATGTTTCTGCTGGTGTCAACGGCTTTTATTTTAAGGTTAGGGGAACATGTGCAGGTCCGTTACACAGGTAAACTTGCGTCACGGGGGTCTGCTGTACGGATTATTTCATCACCCAGGTATTGAGCCTGGTACCCACGCGTTATTTTACTCCTGATCCTCTCCCTCCTCCCACCCGCCCTCCACCTCCACCTTCTGACAGGCCCCAGTGTGTGCTGTTCCCTTCTATGTGACCATGTATTTGCATCATTTTGAACTGGATTACACGTGAGAATAAGCAGTATTTGGTTTTCTGTTCCTGTGTTAGTTTGCTAAGGATAATGGCCTTCAGCTCCATCCATGTCCCTGCCGGCTAATTTTTATAGTATTTGTAGAGACAGGGTTTTGTCATGTTGCCCAGGTTAGTCTCGAACTCCTGGCCTCAAGTTATCCTCCCGCCTCACCTCCCAAAGTGCTGGGATCACAGGCGTGAGCCACCACGCCCAACCTAAACCCGGAAGTTTCTGAGTCATTTGTTCCACAGTAATATAGCAGTATAGGTCTGGAAGTAAATTCTACACTCTTCCTGGTTGAGAAGTACAGAAGACAGTAATGATCATGTTGATGGAGAAAATCTATATTTTAAAGGGGTACGTCCTAACTCATCACCTGCTGATAAACGACGTGGAGCAGTGTTTAGATGCCCTGGGCGCCACCGTGAAGAGAAGACCAGTGAGTCGCGGCTGCTGGAACATGCTGCTAACATCACATTCTTCAGTAGTCCCAGAGAACAGCTGGACCTGCTGCCGGCCAGTTACTACAGGGACAAATAGCTCAGTGTCACTGAAGCCAGCATCGGAATGACGGGTTCCGGCAAACTCCCTTCAGCACCCAGATGGATAACACTGAGCAACTCTACTCAACAGGCTAACGCATTCAGTTACCTGGAGAAGCACCACGGGGCTTAATTACCTTACGAGATCCATTAGGATGCTTTTCTGTTGAAAGTGAAAGGTTCCCCAGGAACAAGATGGAGGTGATTTTGTGATTGAGATAAACCCTTGGTTACTTCTGTTCATGAGCACAAGTCAAGGTCACGCTTTAAGATGCAGCGGTTTCTTTTGCATTAGAAGATGCACGTTCTCACTCACAGGTGTATATTGAACAATGAGAACACAGGGACACAGGGAGGGGAGCATCACACACTGGGGTCTGTTGGGGGGGACTAGGGGAGGGACAGTGGGGGATGGGAAGGTTGGGGAGGGATAACATGGGGAGAAATGCCAGATATAGGTGATGGGGGGATGGAGGCAGCAAACCACACTGCCATGTATGTACCTATGCAACAGTCCTGCGTGTTCTGCTCATGTACCCCAGAACCTAAAGTACAATAAAATATATATTAAAAAGTTTACAAACAATAATAAAAAAAAGATGCCACCCTCTGCTTGCTACTTTCTAAAGCCAGTATTAAGATCACCCGATGGGAAAAATTTTTTTTTTTTTTTTTTTTTTGAGACGGAGTCTCACTCTGTCACCCAGGCTAGAGTGCAGTGGCATGATACTGGCTCACTGAAACCTCTACTGCCTGGGTTCAGGCAATTCTCCTGCCTCAGCCTCCCGAGTAGCTGGGATTACAGGTGCCTGCCACCGTGCCCAGCTAATTTTTGTCCTTTAGTAGAGACGGGGTTTCACGATCTTGGCTAAGCTCGTCTTTAACTTCTGACCTTGTGATCCACCCGCCTTGGCCTCCCAAAGTGCTGGGATTACAGGCGTGAGCCACTGCTCCCCGGCCCTGTTGGGAAGGCTTTCTAAAGTACAATGGCTGGGTGCCGTGGCTCTTACCTATAATCCCAGCATTTTAGGAGGCCAAGAAGGGAGGATCATTTGAGCCTAGTAGTTCCAGAGCAGCCTGGGAAACATGATGAGACCCTATCTCTCCAAAAATAAAAAACAAAACAGAATTAGCCAGGTGCAATGGCACACATCTGTGGTCCCAGCTGCTTGGGAGGCTGAGGTGGGAGGGTCGCTTGAGCCTGACAGGTTAGAGCTGCAGTGAGCCGTGATGGCATCACCGCATCCCGGCCTGGACAACAGTCCACGGTCCAATCTCAGAAAAATCAAAACAGACAAAACCAAAAAACTAAACTACAATGTACCCCCATCTCTTTGCATCTAGAAAGTCCAGTAGGAGCACCTCTTCCCTCATTGAGAATCACCACCATGATAGGCTACTATTACCGGAAGAAATACATTTTTAAGGCCAGGCGCAGTGGCTCACGCCTGTAATCCCAGTACTTTGGGAAGCTGATGCAGACGGATCACGAGATCAGGGGTTCAAGACCAGCCTGGCCAACATGGAGAAACCCCATCTCTACTAAAAATACAAAATTAGCAGGGCATGGTGGCATATGCCTGTAATCCCAGCTACTTGGGAGGCTGAGGCAGGAGAATCACTTGAACCCAGGAGGCAGAGGTTGCAATGAGCTGAGACTGGACCACTGCACTCCAGGGCAACAAGAGCAAAATTCCGTCTCAAAAAAAAAAATACACACACATATATGTTTTTAAAAAGTCCACAGAAATTTGATAGTGAGATAAGACTGAAAGTCAGTAATGTGTCTGAAATAATACAAAACACTTGCATATTAGATAATCTGATGATGGAGCAAAGAGTTCCTGTTTAAAATAGAGTTGAGAAAACTATTCTTCCAAAAGACACTCCAAGGCCATCACTGGAATCAGGTAACGTGTGTTTAAGTTTCTGCCTGAGCCAACTGGAAGCTGGCAGTGAATGCCACCCTCATTCAGAGTCGATGTGTTCCTTCAAGGGGACATCATATTTTTTTCCTTCCTCCTTGTGTGTGGATTTCTGTTTTCTATTTCTATTCTGACACCCTTTGCAGTTGTGTTTTTTCTTTTATCTTATGATGTCTCGATCGCTTTTGGAAGCCGGCAGAATATAAATTACAAGTTAATAGCACGAAGCTGGCGGGGAAGGTAGGCACTCGGGTTTCCTTCTTGGCGACAGTTATCAAAATGCATTTTCAGAACGATATGCAGGAAACTACCAGAAGACTTAGCAAGTGCCCTTTAAGGCACGGGCCCTTGGAAGCAGCTACCATCAGAGAAATCCCTGCTCCGCCCTGCTAACAAAGCCTCACAACTCTCCACAAAAGATTTCCCTCTCAAGGCTCAAAGGCGGGTCAAGCCCTCCAGGAGGAAGGTACCCAGGTGGATAAAAGACGAAGTTGTAAAGCTGATTCCCAGCTCAGGGCAGAGCTGTCTATCTGACACTCCCCCTCTTGTTGGGATGATGATGTGGTTCATTCACTGCGTAGGTTTTAGGCTTCCTCGGAGGAGAGAACTTTGAGCCATCAGGTAAGAGTTGTGAGCTTCTCTTCTTGTGACAGGAATGTTTCTGTCCCCTTCAAACCCCCTCTTAGAAAGCCTGCAGACAGAAGTGTCTCCAAAAAAGGCACGTTGAGTTTGCCTCTGGGATCCTGAAATCAACCTACAAAAGTAGACGAGAAAGCAGTAGGGGACGGGGGACCTTCATTACAAGAAAACAGGATGGACCAGATGGGCGGCAGGTGGAGAGGACCCCCAGTGCTCACTGCACAGAAACCAGCCCCCTCATGGCATAAAGTCATGATCATGGCCAACCTTTCCTGTGCTGCAGGCACCTCTGCCCTCAGTAAGGAGCATGCTGGGCTCACACAGAGCTTTAAAAATATCTCTCCACCCACTGAAATTCGATTAATCAGCCAACTGCTCACCCATGTGTCACAGCGGTGGCAGGGATCTATGTGATGGTGACGTGACGGGTACCAGGGAAGCACACAGGGTCTCATCTCACAGGGAGCGGGATTCAGTTCATAAAAGTGAACGGCAGCCAGGCACGGTGGCTCACGCCTGTAATTCCAGCACTTTGGGAGGCCAAGGCAGGCGGATCATGAGGTCAGGAGTTCGAGACCAGCCTGACCAACATGGTGAAACACTGTCTTTACTAAAGATACAAAAATTAGCCAGGCGTGGTGATGCACACCTGTAATCCCAGCTACTCGGGAGGCTGAGGCAGGAGAATTGCTTGAACCTGGGAGGTAGAGGTTGCAGTGAGCCAAGATCGCACCATTGCACTCCAGCCTGGGCGACAGTGCGAAACCCCAACTCAAAAAATAATAATAAGTGAATGGCATGGGCTGTGCAGCAGGTGGGAGCTTGAATTCCAGGTCCACCAGACGCTGTTCATGTGACCTTTAAGAAGGTTATTTAACTTCTTGATTTTTCACATTTGCAAAAATGTAGTTAATAACCGGACACAGGCCAGGTATGTTGGCTAACACCCGCAATCCCAGCACTTCGGCAGGCTGAGGAAGGAGGATTGCTCGACGCCAGGAGTTTGAGATCAGCCTGGGTGACGTGGCAAGACCGCGTCTCTACTGAAAATTTAAAAATTAGCAGGCGTGGTGCTGAGCACCTGTAGTCTCAGCTACTCGGGAGGCCGAGGTGGGAGGATCGCTTGAGCCCAGGAGTTGGAGGCTGCAGTGAGCTATGGTGGTGCCACTGCACACCAGCCTGGGCGACAGAGTGATAGCCTATCTTAAACTTTTTTAAAATACAAATTAAAATAATAGTACATGCATAGCAGGATGACTGAAAGGGTTAAATGAGTTAATTCACATGAAGCACTCTGAACAGTACCTGGCGCATAATGAGCACTCAATAAGCTTTAGCTGTGACGATGATTACAATGATGACAAGTGACAATACTGAAACTAAGAAGTTGAATGAATAGGTAGGTATTTCCCAGGTAGACAAAGAATAGGTCTGGCCCAAGCAGCTTAAACAGAAGCGGAGAAGCAGGAGAGAACTCGAGGAAGCAAGGAACTGTGTGGGAAGTCAGCAGGGAGCTCAAGCAGACTGAAAACAGAAGGGATTCGGCCACGCAGGGCTGCATTCGCTGTCACCAAGTCTAGATACTGATAACACGGCTGTGGGCTGTAGAGAGCTATTTAAGAATGATAAGCGAAGCAAAGTGGTAAAAGGTAAAGTGCTATCATGGCTGACAATTTTAACCGATTCAGGTGAACAAAATAAAGTTAATTATAACAGGCTGAGCATGGTGGCTCATGCCTATAATCCCAACACTGTGGGAAGCTGAGGCAGGCAGATCCCTTGAGCCTAGGAGTTCAAGACCAGCCTGGGCAACATAGCAAACCCTGTCTTCATGAAAAATAAAAAATTAGCCAGGCTTGGTGACGTGCACCTGTAGTCCCAGCTACTCGGGAGGCTGAGGCAGGAGAATCACTTGAGCCCAGGAGGTGGAGGATGCAGAAAGCTGGGACTGCACCACTGCACTCCAGCCTGGGCCACAGAGGGAGACCCTGCCTCACACACACTGAGAGAATTAATTGTAACAGACTTCTGGGTATGACAAAGGAACTTGTGCAAGACTAACCCTCCCACCCTGTGCCACAAGCCAGGCACAATAAAATGGAACCAAATATAGGAGGCAACTGTTTTCAGGCAAATGACGACAGGCAGCACCAGATTACAACTGCAGGGAGAGTGGACGGTCACATGGCGAGCCCCACGCTCACCCTGGCTCTCTGCCTGGGGACAATTTCCCAACCACAATTCATGTAGTAGCTACAGGAACTAGAATCTGCAGGATAAGACAGCAGAGGGAAGAACACTGTGCAGAGGAAACATCAGAAGCCCGAGGGAGGGTTCCCATGAACATTTGGTGGAAGCCTGTGTTATCCAGATGCAAGGTGAGATTAAATAAGACTTACCGGGAAGCCGCTGCTACGAGGCTGAGAACAGAGAACAAACACTGTCACTGATGCAGCAGATAATGGAAAACCTCATCAATACTCCAGGCATCCTGCTAAGACACTAGAAAGACCACCTCTTGAGAGGCGGTCAGTTTGCACTGATTTGCCCTAACAGAGCATAAAATAAACCTACCCAAGGTTAAGGTGGTCAGCCCATAACTGAATTCCTACTAGAACCAAAGTCAGCACTCTTTAGAGAAAGATAGCACAACACAGAGTCACTATCACGCAGGATTCAAAATGTTCAGTCTATAGCCAAATATTTGCAGGCATGCAAAGAAACAAGAAAATCTGACCACAGGCTTTTTAAAAAGTTCATAAAAAGCAAGCCCCAGGCCGGGCGCGGTGGCTCAAGCCTGTAATCCCAGCACTTTGGGAGGCCGAGACGGGTGGATCACGAGGTCAAGAGATCGAGACCATCCTGGTCAACATGGTGAAACCCCGTCTCTACTAAAAATACAAAAAATTAGCTGGGCATGGTGGCGCGTGCCTGTAGTCCCAGCTACTCAGGAGGCTGAGGCCGGAGAATTGCCTGAACCCAGGAGGCAGAGGTTGCGGTGAGCTGAGATCGCGCCATTGCACTCCAGTCTGGGTAACAGGAGTGAAACTCCGTCTCACAAAAAAAAAAAAAAAAA
>NW_022437086.1:2315450-2330640 GCF_009761245.1 Sapajus apella | reverse complement strand
AAAAAAAAAAAAAAAAAAAGCAAGCCCGAGACGGCCTAGGGCCTCGATGTTGGGTTTAGCACATGCAACTTTAAAGAGCTACTACAAATATAACAGAGTGCCTTCAAAGAATGGAAGAAAAACTGTTGTTTTGAGGACTAAACAGACAAGGTATCTCACCAAAGAAATGGAAACTAAAAAAAATAAAAACTGTGTGTGTTTCTGTGTGTGTGTGTGTCTTGAGTGAGAGAAAAAAAAATCCCTAAATGCTGAAAAAGGTTAAAAAATAAAATAAAATAAAATAAGCCAGGCACAATGGTTCATGCCTATAATCACAACTACTTGGGAGGCTGAGGCAGGAGAGTCACTTCGGCCCAGGAGATCAAGACTGCAGTGAGCTTTGATGGTACCACTGCACTCACCAGGGTGATAGTCCAAGACCCTGCCTCAAAAAACTAAATACATAAATTCTCAAAAATAATAAATAAATGCAGAATATACCGATATTCACTGTACTTTCCAAAACCTCTGTGGATTTGAATTTTTTAAGACTAAAGAAATATTTAAAATAATATGTATATGCAGGCCGGGCGCGGTGGCTCAAGCCTGTAATCCCAGCACTTTGGGAGGCCGAGGCGGGTGGATCACAAGGTCAAGAGATCAAGACCATCCTGGTCAACATGGTGAAACCCCGTCTCTACTAAAACTACAAAAAATTAGCTGGGCATGGTGGCACGTGCCTGTAGTCCCAGCTACTCAGGAGGCTGAGGCAGGAGAATTGCCTGAACCCAGGATGCGGAGGTTGCAGTGAGCCGAGATCGCGCCATTGCACTCCAGCCTGGGTAACAAGAGTGAAACTCCGTCTCAAAAAAAAAAAAAAAAAAAAAAAAATACGTATATGCATATATACAAAAAAAGAAGAGAAACGTTATAAGCCAAGGCTGGGCATGGTGGCTCATGCCTGTAATCCCAGCACTCTGGGAGACTGAGCTGGGAGGATTACATGAGCCCTGGAGTTCAAGATCAGCCTGGGCAACACAGTGAGACCCCATCTCTACAAAAAAAATGTTTAACTTAGCAGGTGTGGTGACACACACCTGTAGTCCCAGCTACTTGGGAGGCTGAGGGGAGGACCGCTTGAGACCAGGAGGTCACTGCTACCGTGAGCCATGTTTGTGCCACTGCACTCTAGCCTGATCAACAGAGCAAGACAGTGTCTTAAAAACAAACAAACAAACAAAAAGAAGCTAGGAGCCAAGGCACAACCTAGTGCAGTGTGCATTTGAGTAGCATCCCTCCAGGGGTATCCAACTGAACTGACATGTGGGTGGATCACAGATCAAACCCAACCAGGTCGGCTCCAGTGAACGCGGCTGTCTCGGAAGTGGAAGCCTGACCCAATACCAAGATGATCAGAGAGGAAGGAAGAGTTACAGAACACACAGGGAGGTCGAGCTGTGTGGGACGCACGATTGTAGGTAAGGACCAAGAGAAGGCAAGGATGGCTCCCAGGTGACTGCTGTGGCTGACGGGCGTATAATTTCCCGAGAAAAATCCCAGAGGAGGGGCAGTTTTCAAGGATAAAGGAAATTCATTTTGGCTCTAGATATCTGGAGTTGAAGGGCCTTGTGAGACACCTCAACAGGACTGCAGGTACTAGGTGTAAAACCCAAGAGGGAGGCAGGGCTAGAATATACATCTTGAGGTCATCAGCATGTAGATGCCCTGGCAGATGGCAACAAAAACCAATCCCGGGAGACAAGAGTGTGTCTCATATTTCTTTAAACTTTTTTAAAAATTGCAAATCTGTAGAGGTTTTGGAATGCACGGTGAATATGTATCTTCCATTCTTTTTGAGACGGAGTTTCACTCATGTTACCCAGCCTGGAGTGCAATGGCGCGATCTCGGCTCATCGCAACCTCCGCCTCCTGGGTTCAGGCAATTCTCCTGCCTCAGCCTCCTGAGTAGCTGGGATTACAGGAGTAGCTGGGATTACAGGCACCCGCCACCATGCCCAGCTAATTTTTTGTAGTTTTAGTAGAGACGGGGTTTCACCATGTTGACCAGGATGGTCTCGATCTCTTGACCTCGTGATCCACCCGCCTCAGCCTCCCAAAGTGCTGGGATTACAGGCGTGAGCCACCGCGCCCGGCCCCAAAACATACTTTTTTTAAATTTTTTCTTTTTGGTTTCTTTTTCCTGAGACAGTGCAGTGGCACCACAGCTCACTGCAGCCTCGACTTCCTGGGCTCAAGCAATCCTCCTCCCTCAGCCTCGTGAGTAGTTAGGATTACAAGCATGAGCCACTGTGCCTGCCTTTTTTAAAAAAACAAAAACAAAAACATTTTTCAGCAGGCAGGGGATGAGGGATACACAATGCATGCACAGATGACAAAAGCAGAAAACCGGAAGAATGGGACCCAGGTAAGGACATGGCTGCCCAGGCAGTGATGAGCTGTGAAAACAGAGGTATGACCAGCAGTGCCAGATGCTGCACAAAGTCCTGAATAAACATTAAAAGTCACCTAGGCCAGGCACAGTGACTCACACTTGTAATCCCAGCACTTTGGAGGCAGAGATGGGTGGATCACCTGAGGTCAGGGGTTCGAGACCAGCCTGGCCAACATGGTGAAACCCCATCTCTACTGAAAATACAAAACTTAGCTTGGAGTGATGGCAGGCGCCTGTAACCCCAACTACTTGGAAGGCTGAGGCAGGAGAATTACTTGAACTGGGGAGGCAGAGGTTGCAGTGAGCCAAGATGGTGCCACTGTACTTCAGCCTGGGTGACAGAGCAAGACTCTGTCTCAAAAAAAGAAAAAAAAACAAAGGTATCTAGCTAGAGGAGGCAGACAGGGCTCCTAGAGAACAGTGAGCTGTGGCTCAGCAGTGACTCTGGAATAGTCAGAGTAACACTGGTCAACTACTAAAATGGAACCCCAGGTTCAAAGGCTGGCAGTCTGGTATGTCTGTTCCCATACTCAACATACCCCCTACGAGGTACAGAAGAGCATATCAGGAGAAATATTAATTTTGATGCAGGGTGTGCTGGCTCACGCCTGTAATCCCAGCACTTTGGGAGGCCGAAGCAGGTGGACCACCTGAGCTCAGGAGTTTAAGACCAGCCTGGTCAACATGACAAAACCCCGTCTCTACTGAAAATACAAAAATTAGCCGGGTGTGTTGGTGTACGCCTGCAGTCCCAGCTGCTCAGGAGTCCCAGCAGGAGAATCGCTTGAACCCAGGAGGTGGAGGATGCAGAAAACAGAGATCACACCACTGCACTCCAGCCTGGGCGACAGAGCCAGACTCCATCAAAAAAAAAAAAGAAAAGAAAAGAAAGAAAGAAAAAGAAATATTAATTTTGAGACAGGCACACGCGAATTTTTGCTGGGAATTTTTGCTAATTGCCCCACCAATGAAATTGGAGAGACACAATTTCCACCCACATTTGGAACCACAGTGGCACCGACGGGAGGAAGACTGACTCACCACGGTGCACTGACAGCAAAGCATGCAGGCGGTCGCCCCCCACTTCACAGCAACTGTTTTCCACGGGGATCTACTCCTCAGCCCAGCCCCACTTCGGCAGTACCCTTCCTCAAGCTCGTATGGGGAGCACAGTTAACTACGGCCATGGCTGGTACGGTCCCATCCTGGGTTATTTGTACAGTGCAGGGGAAAGCCAGAATTTCCTAGGATGACTGAGTGTACAAGAATAGTTTGGGGACGGGAAGGAGGGGAGAGGGGTGGAACGAGCCACACGGATGGAGAATTCTGTGGCGGAGACAGCAGGAGGGGCTATCCAGACCGCACCTCTGCCCAGAGCCACTGGCTATGTGAATGTCTTCTGCAAACTGGAGGGGGCATGCGTATCAATCTCTCACCAGCCTAGGGATAAAAAGGGGATAGTGTCTCAGGTTTGGGATAAAGTGAAGACGGCAAGGTTCTTTTTCCTTTTTCCCTGGAGACAGGGTCTTTCTTTGTTACCCAGACTCAAGTGCAAATGCAGTGGTATAATCATAGCTCACAGCAGCCTCAAACTCCTGGGCACATGTGATCCTGCCACCTCTGCCTCCCAAGTGGCAGGGACTACAGGCAAGCGCCACCACGCCCAGCTAATTTTTTGTAGAGACAGGGTCTCCCTATGTTGCCCAGGCTGGTCTCAAACTCCTGGGCTCAAGTGATCTTCCCGCCTCAGCCTCCAAAGTGCTGAGAGTGCAGGCGTGAGCCACTGCGCCTGGCCAAGGCTAGGTTCTTTTCAAACCGTTTACTGACAAATACTGAGCCTACAAAAAAACTTCATAATGTTGAGTCACGAAGCATAATAGAAAAAAAAAAGCAATATAAATTATATTTTTAAAAATTTTCATGCCAAAGAAACGTACCATCATCTGAAAGACTTGGAGAAAAAGATTTTTTTATGAATATATATAATAATTTACGACCAGAAACAGAAGAGATTTTCACAAACTGGAAAACAGCTATTTCCTAATAGCTCCAAACTGCAAACCACCCAAATATCCATTGAGAATAGGAAAATAAATTAAGATATATTTATATACAATGGAACATTATATATTAAGGAAAATAGATGAACATCATATGGAGGCGGATTTAGTTTAATATTAAGATAGCATTTCAAGGCCAAGCACAGTGACTTATGACTGTAATCCCAGCACTTTGTGAGGCCAAAGCAGGCAGATCATTTGAGGTGAGAAGGTCGATACCAGCCTGGCTAATATGGTGAAACCTGTCTCTACTAAAAATACAAAAATTAGTTGGGCAGGGTGGCACATGCCTGTCATCCTTGGTAGGCTGAGGCAGGACAATCGCCTGAACTTGGGAGGTGGAGGTTACAGTGAGTAAAGATCACGCCACTGCACTCCAGCCTGGGTGACAGAGCGAGACACTGTCTCAAAAAAAAAAAAAAGACAGCAGCATGAGATTATTCAATAAATAGCACTGAGAAAACTATTTTTCAACAATCATAACGCATATATCTAATAAAATCCCATACAATGCACTCTAAAAGTATAAGATATTGCTAATAAATCTGGTATATGCATAAACTTCCCGGATAGATGTAAGCCCCTTGGAAACAGACTATGAATATTATGATTTTCCTCTACTACCTAGAAAGCATCTCCTCCTCTACCTACTAAACATCCCTTTAATGAATGAATGAAAATTGATGGATGAATGAATGAATGAATGAATGTCTCCATTAATCCACCTCTGCTGAGTTTGATTGGTTGGGTGATTCCCAACTTTAACCTGGTCATCTTGATGCAGGTTCGCATTTTTCCCTCCTGAGCTTTGTTTAAAGAGAAGAGACAGGGACTGCCCAGAAGTGAACTGCAGGTGAAAATGACCAGCATGGCACGTGGTCCTCTTCATGCCTGTTTTCAGAGGATAACCACTCATGAAGTGTGCACCACTGGCCCTTCCACTGAAGGAAAGGCATTTTCCATGACTGGTGATAAACACGAACAGGTGGGGAAACCTGTAGCCATTTACAAGCAGAAGGCTGCGGAGGCTGCAGGATGGGAGGTAGAGAGCAGGTAAGGACAGTACCCAACTAATGATGATGCTCAAGGCAGCCAGACCGCCAAGGATGCTGCAGCGGCCATCAGCGTCCAACGCATCAACTCCCAATGCAACATCGCCTGTCCTCTGAGGATAAATGGGTGGCCCCAACCAGCAGAACTTTAGGGTCACCTTGCCACGAGGCTGCCCGAGAGAACAGCAAGCCAACAGTGCCCTGGCAACTGGCTTCCCCGAGACCCGTCCGCAGTCACCTGAGTCGATGCAAGCCAGTTGGTTTCCAGAGCCTGCATGCCTGCTGTAAACTCAGAACACATCTGCACTGTCCATCCCGGAGCCCCGAGGTGCTTGTAATAAAGCAGGAGCAGTCATAACTCAAGTGTTCACCTCGGCAAAAACTAAATAAATACGCAGAATGAATCTTCCGTCAGAAAATAAATGGCCCTTCCCCAGGCTGAGAGGTTGGGTGACCCTCCTGAGGGACAAACACAGCATCTTCACCAGCGGGTCTCCACTCGGTAAGCTACCCCAAGGCGGCCAGTGCTCAGGCTGCCAGTCTGGGCTTGGAGGGCTCTTAGAATCACTCCCGCTAATCTACACACTGAAAAACGGCATTTCAGTTTTTCTCAAGCTGCCTTTGCCTGGTCAAAATAGCAAGTTTTTGTGCTTTTTCTGTTTGTCCAAGAAAGTGGAGGGCATTTCAGAAGGGTACCCAGGTAGGGAGGGGAGGGCTGGAACCCAGCCACAGCCCTCTTGAAAAGCCATGAGCCCCCACAGTGGACTGAGCAATTGCCTTAGCAGAGCTGGAACTTAACAGTGGAAAAAAAAAAAAAAAAAGCCATTGCACTGAGAAGTCACAGAGAAATCATCTCCCAATCACTCATGGCAAAGGTGGGAAGAGGAAGTGGGGAGAACACAGAAAGCCGCAGATGATTTCCAAACTCCATGTGGTTAGTGACTTTTAACCTCTTAAAGAATTGCCCAAAACATACAGAGAGTGTTGCTCGGTTCTCACAGCCAGGGCCACTCCCAGTCCCTCCTGCTACCTGATGACTGAGCCTGAGGGATCTACTCAAACACAAGCAAGCATCCAGCCCACAGGAATGCACCACCTGCCCTAATAATGTCCATTCAGTGTGAAGCCTCCCAGAGGTCGGAAAAGCCTGACCCTGGCTTCTCCTCCCAAACGTACCTGCTGCGAGCTGAATGTTTGGGTCCTCCCAAAACGCATATGTGGAAACCTCATCACCAACGTGATGTCATTAGGGAGTGAGGTCTTCCAGGAGGTGATTAGGAAGGCAGAGCCCTCACAAACGGGGTTAGTGTCTACTGTGGTTTGAATGCCCCTTCCAAACCCCACATGGACATTTAATTGGCATTATGACAGTGCTAAGAGGTGGGATGGTTAAGAGGTGATTATTTCATGAAAGATCTGCCCTCATGAATGGATTAATGTCATTATCTCAGAGGGGAGTTCATTACCCAGAGAGTGGATTGTTATAAACATGAGTTTGGGCCAGGCACGATGGCTCACGCATGTCATCTCAGCACTTCAGGAGGCTGAGGCGGGTGGATCACCTGAGGTCAGGAGTTCAAGACCAGCCTGGTCAACATGGCAAAACCTCATCTCTACTAAAAGTAAAAAAAAATTATTCGGGTGCAGTGGTGGGTGCCTGTAATCCCAGCTACTCAGGAGGCTGAGGCAGGAGAAGCTTGAACCTAGGAGGTGGAGGTTGCAGTGAGCTGAGATCGTACCACTGCACTCCAGCCTGGGTGACAAGAGCAAGACTCTACCTCAAAAAAAAAAAAAAAAAAGTGCATTAGGTCCTCTCTTGCTCTCGTTTTTACCCTCTCTCATCTTCCCCCTTCTGCCATGGAATGAAACAGCATGAAGGCCCTCACTGGGTATCAGTGCCATGCACTTGGACTTCCCGGTCTTCAGAACCATCAGCCAAACGTACTTCTTCTCTGTATAAATCACCCAGTCTGTGCTATGTTGCTATAGCAACACAAAGCACACTGACACAGTGCCTGTACATACTAAAGTCCCAAAAGAACTTATGCACCCCTCCACCATATGAGGACACAAAGCACACTGACACAGTGCCTGTACATACTAAAGTCCCAAAAGAACTTATGCACCCCTCCACCATATAAGGACACAGCAAGAAGGTGAAATGTATGAATCAGAAAGTGGCCCTCCGCAGACATCAAATCTCCCGGCACCTTGATCCTACCCATCCCAGCCTCCGGCACTGCGAGAAACAAATGTCTGTTCTTTAGGAGCCACCTGGTCTACGGTGCTTCGCTATAGCGGCATGAACAGACCAAGGCACCACCAAGTGCAGCCTCAGCCTGATTTGTGGTCACCAGCGTGGGCTCACTTTGGAGATGTGCTCAATCTCCTGCTTCTGAGTCCTACACCCAGCACACCTTATACTCAACCGCAGACCAGAAGACACAAGGGTCGCTGCTGTCCTCTCAGGCCACCAGTCTGTCCAGATCACAGTGAGCCGCTGCTATCCCTGGAAATCTTAACTCGGCACCCATCACCCGCACTTCTTCAAACGTCCCCCAGACTCTGCTTAGACCCAGCCCACGGGGCCCACATCCTCTGCTGCCTCCCTTCTCATGCATGTGAACAAGCAAGCATTTAAATAAGTGCACAAACGGACGGGAGAAGGAGAGGCTATTCTGTGGCCTGTCCCCTTCGCCTCCCTCACCTCCTGCCTGTTGTAAAGCGAGTTTGGCTTTGCTACATCAGAGCCAAATGTCCTCCACCCTCTTTTTGGGAGAAATAAGACTCCCTAATGTGCACCTACAAAGCACATTGATTTGAACCATGACACTTGAAAGCAAATACGTGGGCCATCTGGGGTAATTTTGACTTCTTGAGAAAGTAAATCTAAACTTTGTGCTTTAAAACGGTATTATTACAAGCAACAAAGCATTCAGAAACACTAGGGAAAATGGATTCGGGTCTGACCTCAGCAGGTGCAGTAAAAACCCATCAGCCTAAATCAATCTAATTCTCTATTCCGGGAAAAACCAAACAACAAACAAACTTGTTTTTCCTATTTTTAATTGTTTTTTCAGCTAGAAGATTGCCTTATGCAAGATGCAACGTGACACCGTCCCAGGATGAATTTAGTCATCGTGTTCCCAGGTTTATGTCCGTCCCTCACCCCTGCCTTGAACACACGGGGCTATGCCATGTTGTGAAGGAACAGAGGCAATTAAAATAATTGCTATCCACTGCCACCTAGATGGAGCTTCCAGACGATTCTGATCTGGGCAGGATTCAAAGCACCATGGCCAGAAGTCAAGCAACAGCCATTAACAGGGCTTAAACCTCCCTGGCAGATGGACCCCATTGTCAGCGACAGCACAGAAACCAGACAATTCCACTGGTAATAAAGACTCCGGAAATTGGAAAACACATTTTAAGAGAGGTGAAGGCTCTCCCCCCAGTCAATATCCAAGGACATCAAAATATCCACCACAGATTGTTCAGGCTAACAGGTCTGTCTTGCACACATACACACACTAAAAAGCCACTTGGGCAAAATTTCGTCTCTGAACTGTTTCCTATCACGTCATGATTACATTTGGCCACAGCTGCCAAGGAGTGGCCAGAGCCCAGGACTTTCAACTCAGTTTCACAGTAGCCACAGTAGCCTCCCTGGGTCGCGACACAGCCCCCAGACAGGGTGGCCTCCTTACCATCGAGCTCCTCCACGGAGATATTCGCCAGCTGTTCGCTGTCACTGCCCGCAGAGAGCGATCGGTTGAGGTAATTCCCCTTGTACAACAAGCCAGCGGTCACATGGTGGAACGGCATCTTTTCCCTGCCCAAGAGACAACAGGGGAGAGGAAAAGAAAGACATCATCGTTCATCCTTCCTTTCCTTTCTTAAAGGGACATCTGATTTTCAGATGGCCAGTGTCATTTTGAAAATAACAATAACATTTCTAGAGGGAAAGTCAGGGTATTTCCGGGGTCCCAATGACCTGAGCAATTTCCAAAGGAACTCAGGTTCTTCCCATTCCTTCTCTGTCCATCTTACTTCATTTTCCCCATTTAATTATGAATTTGAACCATGCTGTCCGTGTTAATCATGGCACACCACATCCCCATCAAACTACATGCAAATAGCAATGTCCTTGGCACCTTTTCTGGGCCTGATAAATTCTCACTTGATGCTTGTAAGGAAGGGCGGAGAATCCCAGAGGTGTCGAGATGCCCAGGGACTAGATGCCTCGGCTGTGGTCAAGCAGAGATCCAAGTGTCTCATTTCTCCCAGATAATACAGGCGTCGCAGTCACACTGCACTTACAACAGGTAGAAAATGCGCAAGCTCTGAGTCCATGCGGTGATCTGCATCCCAAGAAGCAGCTCTCCAAGCCCGGTTGAGACGCAGGTGTTGCTTACTTGAGTGGCACGAGAGCACACGCCTTCCGAAATGCTAATCACCTGCCCCGCTGGAGAGGTGAGTGCTGCCTTCAGGTGCCCCACAGGGAAGCTGCTTCCAGCACCCTCAACGTGAAAGCATCCTTTTAGACCAATATAACAAAGCTCCCGCACCCAGGCAGTCACCAGTGAGGCTGAGAAGTTTCCACTAACGCAAGGCTGACTGGAAGCTCCAGGCTAAGGCAAAAGAGATGTGAGATGAAAGGGCAGCAAAGACAATGGAGGAGAATGGAAGAGGAAAGGCAGGGAGGAAGACGAGCCTCTCCAAAGCAGGAAGAGCACGGTTCCTGGCCCAGCTCGTCCAGTGAGGCTCTCTGTGACTTTGAACAAGACGCTGAACACGTCACATTCTGCTTCCTCATCTAGCAAAGGGGACTAAGAGGATTGATAAACCCCTGAGCAGAATTAGGGCCAACAGGCAGGAAGCACAGGGAGTCCATCACAAAGAGTGGGTGGAGAACACCTCGGTGCTGGAGCTCCGGGAAGGTGAACTGGGCAGCCTCTGACCTGCCAAAGCCCTGAGAGTTAACAGGTTTCACGCAGAGCACAAAGCCAGTTAGTGACAGAAGCAGTTCTAGAACTCAAGCCTCCTACATGCTATTTCCATGAAGCAGCCCCAGCCAAGCGCCAGACATTTCCACCCGGATGTCAAGCCCTCATTTCAAACTCAAAATGTGCCAAAATGAATTCATTATCTTCCTACAAAGTAGGCTACACTTCCTGGTTTCTCTGTTTCTATCAGAGGTGCTTTTCGCTCATCACAACAACTGGGACAACTCTCCCAGATGCTCAGGACCCCAAAAAGTAAAACGGACACACGGCCGACGAGAGCCGACTGTCAGCCAGCAACACCCAACCCCCCGCCCTCAACTCCCTCCACGGCTAACAACGCACACACCCACAGGACAATTGCGAATGGGAGGGTGCTGATGACAAAGGGCACGTGCATTTGCCAATTATAAGGGGCCATCTTCAGCTAGCTCAGGGTCAGACGTTCCCAAATCTATCCTTAAATTTAAATGGAACACAAGAATCTTCCTCTGGAAGAATACTTCAATGACCACCTCCTTTTTCCTCCAAGTTAATTGTCAGACCAAAAAGCTTTAAAAGGGAGAATCGCATGTATGAATATACACTCCTCTTATCTTTTCATTAAAGCCAATCCTGATTCCTTGGGGCTGCGTGTCATGGTCATTTGAGCACGGACTGATACCCACTGCCATATAGTGAATGTCTCCCCCAAATTTTGTGTGTTGGAAACTTAACCCCAATGTCACAATGTTGAGGTGGGACCTATAAGAGGTGATTAGGTCGTGAGGACAGAATTAATGCTGTTACTGCAGCGTAGGACCTGTCACAGGAGTGAGATCCTGATAAAGGATGAGTTGAGCCACAAGTGGTGGCTCACGCCTTTAATCCCAGCACTTTTGGAGGCTGAGGCAGGTGCATTACCTGAGGCAGGAGTTCAAGACCAGCCTGGCCAACATGGTGAAACCCCATCTCTACTAAAAACACAAAAAATTAGCCAGGCGTGGTAGTGCACGCCTATAATCCCAGCTACTCAGGGAAACTGAGGCAGGAGACTTGCTTGAACCCAGGAGACAGAGGTTGCAGTGAGCTGAACCATTGCTCTCCAGCCTGGGCAGCAGGAGCGTCTCAACAACAACAAAAAGGATGAGTTCAGCCCCTTCCCCTTCTCTGTCTCCTTCATTCTAATACTCACGCTCTGTTCCTCTTCTGCTACAGGATGACACAGCAAGAAGGCCCCTGAAAGATAAAGTACCTTTGCCCTTGGACTTGCCAGCCTCCAGAGCTGTAAGGAAGAAATCTTTGCTTTTTATAAACAACCCAGTCTCAGGTATTCTGTTACAGCAGCACAAAACAGACTGAGGCGTCTATGGTCCAGAAAATGAGACGTCAACTCTGAATAACACTTCATGGGTGCCTCACCCTCGGCACCGGTCCCACAGCCAGTGAGCTCCACCAGCTGCGATCTTAACTGATGTTTTCCATAATCATGAGAACACACCTGCCCTGATCTTATCTAACTTGCTAGATAAGCCTCGCTAGATGAGCCTCACCAGCTGTTATCTTCACCAATGTTTAAGTCTTTATCGGTATGGAAAGACACCTGCTCTGTTCTCATCCAATCTGCTACCTGGAGCAAGACCCACTGAGGTTGGCACGAAAAGCATTCCTTCCGTTCCACCGTGCATCACTCCACAGTTTCTCAGCGTTTTGTAAGTATCTTCCTGCTGTCACCTTCTACCTGGTTGTCTGCAGCTCTGGATTCACTACACCAAATTGTACAGTCATAATAAGGATATTATACTCAAGCAAGCACACCCAACCCACGCCCCAGTTCAGCCACAGAATAAATGTTGAGTGCTTTGCAGAGAAAACTGGTCACAACTGAATCCCACTTGATATACCAACATAATTTGCTTCTGAAAAAAGGCAGCTTACAAAATTAGGTACACATTCAGTTCATTTAGTCTCTGCATCCAAAACCTCAAAGTCTAGTGGGAAAGAAAACACGTGCAATTGAACCATCCATATAGATATATAAAGTCATGTTCAAGAAAGGGAGGAACATTATCCTAAGTAAGCTAAAAACAGCTGCTGCAATTAGGGACTAAGTTTCACTCCAAGCTGCCTAGGGAAACCCAAGCTCTGAGACTCTCTCCTTGGCTAAGGGAAGAGAAATATACAAGTTCATAGCGAAGACAAACCTCCTGGAAATAAAGCTTGAAGATGGATCCTACTATAGAGGGCAACCAACAAAAAGAAATAAATATCTCAACAGCAGTTTCGCTCATCATGAAATGTATTAGTGACTGTCATGAAAAGACTTTCTGTATTTTACATAAGGCCGTGAAATGGTCTGAATAAAGGTGTCCCCCAGTAATGCATACACTGGAACCTAAGACTCTACTGTGATAGTATTAAGAGATGGGGCCTTTAGAAGCTGATTAGGGCCATGAGGGCTCCTCCCTCATAGATGGGATTAATACCCTTACAAAAGGGTGGAAGGAACTACCCAAGGCCCTTTCGTCCCTCTGCCTTCCACCATGGCAAACCGCAGCAACAAGGCAGCACCTTAGAAGCAGAGAACAGCCCTCGCCAGACACAAAATTGATAGGTGTCTTGATCTTGGACTTCCCAACCTCTAGAACTGTACGCAGTGAATTTCTGCTGCTTATAAATTAGCCAGTCTAAGGAACTAAGATGGGCAGAGTGCTTTCATGGCTAAGAATTGGCTGGGTGCGGTGGTTCATTCCTGTAATACCAGCACTTAGGGAGGCTGAGGCAGGTGGATCACCCAAGGTCAGGAGTTTGAGACCACCCTGGTTAACATGGTAAAATACAGTCTCTACTGAAAATACAAAAATTAGCCAGGTATGGTGGTGGGTGCCTGTAATCCCAGCTACTTGGAAGGCTGAGGCAAGACAATTGCTTGAACACAAGAGGCAGAGGTTGCAGTGAGCCAAGGTCGTGACACTGCACTCCAGCCTGGGTGACAGCGGGAGACTCTGCCTCAAAAAAATAAATAAAAATAACATAAATTTTAAAAGAATCAGCACTTTCTAGTCAAAAAATAGCATTAGATTGGAATCCTACCTCTGCCCATATTAGCCAGCGAAGTAAGTTACTTAACCTCTGCAAGCCTGTCTCCTCTCTGTAAAACTGGGGGTCTAATACATACTGGATAGAATAGTACTGTTGCAAATATTAAATAAGATAAAGGGCCAGACATGCTGGCTCACATCTGTAATTACAGCACTTTGGGAGGTCAAGGCAGGGGGATCACTTGATGTCAGGAATTCCAGACCAGCCTGGGCAACAGAGCAAGACCCTGGGCAACAGAGCAAGACCCTGTCTCTACACAGACAAAAAAAAAATTTAGCTGAGCATGGTGGCACACACACGTAGTCATAGCTACGCAGGATACTGAAGTGGGGCATCACTTGAGCACAGTAATTTGAGACTTCAGTGACTTATTTTCACACCACTGCTCTCCAGCCTGAGTGACAGAGCAAGACTCTGACTCTAAAAAGATAAGACCTGGAAAGCACCGTACTTAGCAGCAGGCATCTGCTCAATGAGTATCACCAGTCCTTATTGGCTAAGGGTTACATGAAGCAGGATGCAGGGGCTACAGGAAGTCATGGGTGAATTCGACTGATGCCTGGGTTACATGCTGCATTACAAAGGAGGGTCGGTAAGACCTGACGAAGGGCAAGCCTCCGGGAGAGGCCGGCTGGCATGTAAACCACCGTGCCGAGGGGTCCGGTGTGGGCAGCAAAGCACCAGTGGGTTCCAGTGCTGAACGGTGTCAGCAAGCTCTGGCTATGTCAGGCAGAGGGGGTTACCTGAATGGAAAGTGCCAGAGCTGAAGAATAATCCATTTCCTGGGTGCAGGGAGGCTGGCTAAATGGTCATATCAAAGAAAAGATATTGAGAGGTTAAAACCAAAAGGGATGGTTCCCGTTAATTGGGTCAAGGAACTGGTACATTTCTTGACAGAGTAATATACTGAAGAGGCCGTCTATGGTGGCCAACACCTGTAATCTCAGCATTTTGGGAGGCTGATGCTGGAAGATCACTTGAAGCTACAAGTTAAAGACCAGTCTGCGCAACATGGCGAGACTGTGTCTCTATAGCAAAATTCTAACAATTAGTCAGGCATGGTGGTGCATGCCTGTAGTCCCTGCTACTGAGGGGGCCGAGATAGGAGGATCACTTGAGCCCAGAAATTTGAGGCTGCAATGAACTATGATCTTGCCACTGCCCTCCAGCCTGGGCAACAGAGGGAGAAGTTGTCTCTAAAAAAATTAATTTAATAGATAAACTGAAAAGACTCATTTACTGTAAACTTGAAATGATGCCCTTTTGTGATGGTCAATTTACGTGTCAACTTGACTGGGCCACGAGGTGCTCAGATATTTGGTTGAACGTGATTCTGGATGTGTCTGTGAGTGTGGATGACATTAGCTTTTTAATGGGTAGCCAGAGGAAAGCAGGTTCTCCTCCCCAGTGTGGGTGGGTCTCATCCAATAATGAACAGAATAAATACGCCTACATGGAATGAACATGCAGAGTAAGAAAGAATTCATTCCTTTAACTGTCTCCAAGCTGGGACATCAGTCTTATCCCACATTTTTAGTAGAGATGGGGTTTCACCATGTTGGT
>NW_022437086.1:2293919-2315350 GCF_009761245.1 Sapajus apella | reverse complement strand
CCCCAGGCCTCCCAAAGTGCTGGGATTACAGCATGAGCCACTGTGCCTGGCACTTACTGTATTTTTTTTTAAAAGTATTAGTCTACAAAAGACTGAAACTAAAAAAGAAAAAAAAAAATTAAAACTGGTCCTTCCTCGCAAATAGCTTAGAAGCACAGCTCTAGAGTATTTCATTTATGTTGTATAGATTTGTGGTAACAAACCAGAGAGAGAGGAAGAAAAACATCTGGAGAAACGCATCTTAACTTGTCCCTGAAACTTTTTCAAAGAGCTTAAGACTTCTTAAAAGTCTTAGATGGACTTCTGAAAGAAGTTGAAAGGCTGCAATTGATTCTTGAGCTCTCTGTAGAGTGCTGGAGATGTACGTGGCATCTCTTGCAGACCTGACAGCAATCCGCGTCCTCTAGTGACTAGACACATAAGGGGCAATATTGATCTTGCATGCTGAAAGTTACAGAGCCTAGCCAGCCCTGATACTTTGCCAAATTCCTATAAAAACAATCATGAAGGCACACCCGAATAATGATATTCTCAGCAACACCAGGGCCAGGGTATGGAAGAAGCTTTCATAAAATCAGTACAGTTAGGATTACAATAATCAATAATCAGTGGTGCAGCCTTGAAGTCAGAGACAGAATAAAACAGTCAGATAGTAAAGGGATAAGGAGAGATTTTTATCTACCCAAATTCTCTTCTATTTCAGGGACGCAGGGACAGCCAACCCTAACAGCAGGCAACCACCCTTCTGACTGTGTTGGGATTGCTTTGTTAAAGCAGCCAGGGTCAAATCCCACCACCGTCCCTCCCACCACTGTGAAGCAACTTCCTTCCTCTAGCTACTCACGGATCATCACTCCCAGTATGCAAGGTGGCAAGGAATGGAAGGTCTGAGACCCAGAACCTGCACATGAAGATGAGAAATCACCTGCAAGTCACAGGTGTTGGCCAGAGGGACCCAGGAGTAACAACCTAGGAAGACTGGGATTTTTCATGCATTGCTTCTGAGTAAGGGAAAACTGCAGAAGGCCTCAAATAACCCAGAAATATATATCTCCTCCTCTCAGTCCAAGAGCTACACGGTGGGGACAAGAAGATCTCCTCTGACTCCAGCAAAGATGCTGTCAACAAAGGCCAGCTAGACACTGGACATTTGGCTAAGCGCTTATAAAACAGTTTTGTTCCCTTGTTAAAAATCCTGCAGGGGCATGCCAGTTGGCAAACACTGGGTTTGGAGCGATTTCAAATCAGACAAAATGAGTAAGCAAAAACACTAATGGAGGGGTCTGTGTAAAACTCCTACATCATTAGAGAAGGAAGAACTTTCAAGAAGAAGTAGAGCAAAACCCTACTGCTCACAATGTCATAATACAAGAGAGGACAATTTTACAAACTTCTGTTTTATGCCCTCAAGTTATCAGCAAGGTGTCTATGAAATAGGAATGCAAACTCATAAAGCAATGTCAGCGTGAGAAGAAGAGACATCAGGACAAAAAAGGCAACAAGCTGAGAGGTCAGCAGCCTTGGAAAAGGCGCAGGCATCTGCAAACAAAGGGGAAATCCAAAAGCAGTGGCAGAGCGAAAATCTGCATTAATGGAATAAGGAATATTTCAAAGAAACAGAAATTTTAGCAAATGACATAATGCACCCATGTACTCACCACCCCAGATTTAATGATGTTTTGCCTTCTTTGCTTAGATTTTTTTTTTTTAAAGAAATAACATGTTACACTGAAACCCTTACCACCTACTCTATTCCTTCACTTCCCTCCCTCCACAGTGACAGCTCCGTTCTGGAGGTGGAACATAGCTTTCCTGTCCATGCTTTTAAATTTGTCCACATTTTGATGTAACTATATAAAAAATATTGTAGTACTGCTGTGTCTATCTTTAAATTTACATAAATGATATCACACCACCCATATGCTTTTGCAACCTGCATGGTTCACTCTATATTGGATCTCTGGGATCCATCTAAATCCACACACATACACCTCATTAATTAATTTTTAACTGCCCAACAGTTTCCATTGTATGAATACCCAGTGGTGTAAATTACACAACTGATGGAGAAGTGTGCCGCAGTGAACATCCCCACGTGTGTCCGTTTGTATGTATTTGCAGGGATTTCTCTGAACTGCATACCTGGGTAAAATATGACCTGGCTGTTGAGTATGCAGATCTTTGCCTTTATTGGGTGTAGTGAAATTGCACTCCAAAGTGGGTTAGTTACTTACTGATACGTAACAAATTATACCCCTGAATTTTGTGGCTTAAAATAACAAATATTTACTGTCTCACAGGTTCTGTGGGTCAGAATCAGGAGCTGCTTAGCTGGGTGGCTCTTGCTCAAAAAAGTCTCCTTTGATTTCAGTCAAGACATGGACTGGGGCCACCATCATCAGAAGGCCTGACCAGGGCTGGAGGATCCACTTCCAAGATGGCACACTCACGTGGCTGTTCACAAAAGGTCCCACTTTCTTGTGGGCCTGTCCATGGGGCTCCTCCTCCTTATGACAGGGGAGTTGGGTCGCCCCAGGCAAGTGATCCAAGAGACGGTGCAGGAGCTCTTATGACTTGGTCTTGGAAATCACACACCATCACTTCTGCCACACTGTATTCATTAGAACTGAGTCACCAAACACAGCCCACACTTAGCGGCAAGGGAATTAGTCTCCACCTTTTGAAAAATGGAGGATCAAATAATTTTTAGATGTATTTTAAAACCACCTTAGTGACTGTGACAATTTACAGATCCACCATTAGTCTAGGAGCGTGTCTATTTCCCCAGCAGCCTTGCCAGAACGTGGTATTAACAGACTGTTTCATTTTTAATTGGATTTCCTTGACTGCTAGCTTAAGCACCTTTTTATATGGTTTTTGGTCATTGAATTTCTTCTACTATGAGTGTGCTTTTCACCTTTATCTATTGGGTTGCTTATAATTTTTGCATTGCTTTGTTCTTCTAGTTATTGTCCAGTGTCTAATTTCAGTCTTATTTTTAACCCCATTTCCCCCAAAATTACTCAGCATTACAACCGACGCTTATCTAAACTTTTCCACAAATTTGCCAATTTTCTGGTCATCATTGCCTCTTGCAGATTATTCTTCTGTTCCAGGTCCAGTTTCTTTGTCAATGAAGAAAAGTGTAAATGTAAACAACGGGCTGTAAATGGCAAGCTTTCTGAGTCTTTGTCTTAAAAAGTCTTTATTTCAACTTCATCTGAATTATGAAGGTTAACCTAGTAGAGAATTATAAATTAATGATTTCCTTAGCACTCAGAAAATGTTTTGTTGCTGATGAGAAATCTACAGGTATACTTGCTGTTAACCTGCTCATACTCATTCTGGACAATTCTAAGTCATTATATTTTCAGATAGAGGTGCTCCCCAAATCTCTTTATTCTTTTGCAAGCTCTTATTAGATGTATGTTGGACCTCTTTGTTCAAGTGGGATTCTCTTGCCTGGTTCCCCCAAAACCTATTCATAGTTCATCTGACTGAGGAAGCTGGGAAGCTAATAACTGTCTTCCAGACTCTCTTGCTACTAGGATTTGTGATAAAAATTAGTTCCAGTAGTCAAAAGCTCTTAGGCGGAGTGGTATGCTGGTAAATGTTTAGCACTGGGTCTCAAAAAGAAACACTTTCGACTTGTAGCATTTTCCATTTTCATGATGTAAATATTCTCACCAGGGCCTATTCCAAGCTCCCCACATGATGCCACTAAATATGAATTTGGAAAGAGCTGTGCAGCAGTGTCCCAGCATGCAGCCATGCAGTCTCTCTAATTTAGACACGACAGACTAAATTCACCACGGAATCACAGATAATGGTAAAATGTAGCAAAATGATTAGCGATGAGTTTTGAACATTGATTACCTTGATTTTTAATATAATTTATTTCATTGTAAGCTTATATTCCATTTTTAAGAATGAATGCCTAGACTGAGTGTGGTGGCTCACACCTATGATCCCAGCACTTTGGGATGCCAAGGTGGGAGCCAGGAGTTCTAGAGCAGCCTGGGCAACACGGCAAGACCTCATCTCTACAAAAAAATAAAACAATTAGCTGGGCATAGCGGTGTGTGCCCGTAGTCCTGGGTACTCTGGGGGCTGAGGTGGGAGGAAGGCTTGAGCCCAGGAGCTCAAGGCTGCAGTATGATGACACCCCTGTACTCCAGCCTGGGTAACAAAACGAGACCCTGTCTCCAAAAAAAAAAAAAAAAACAAAAAAAAAAAAAAAAAAAAGATGCATTTAACAATCACCTCACAAAATCCCTTAAAATTTAAAAATGGGCTCTCACAAGCCAGGATGAGCTGGTGCCAGCATGTCATTGGCTGTGTTCTTGCCATGTTTTCACTGTTTCCACAGAAGAGAAGACACGAAAACATGACATTCTCCTGCAGTGCAGCAACATTCCATTGTTTACTCTCCAGCTTCCTGGCTGTGACAAGGCAGCTACGGTGGTGGCAGCAACAGCTTCTGAATCCCCAGATCACAGCTCTAGGGGACCCTGCTCCCAACTCTGGGAAGTCAGGGGAATGTTGCAGGAACCACATACTGCAGTGGCAGCCTCAGTGGCAGCAGCTCTCCTGGGGAGCTGACTTTGAATTATTCTGGAAGTCGTTCTGGACCACCACCTACAATCCACTCCTTCAACTCTTGAACAGTCATTCAAGCATCAAATCCCTTCTATTAAATCCCTTCCTGCTTAAAATACCCAGAGGGGTTACTGGTTCTTGAACTGAATCTTGACTGATACATTATAGTATTTTCTGTGTTCCTTAAACTCTTTTTTTAATTGCTCACATTTTTACCTCGCTGTGTATCTTAGAAGTAATCTCCTCAAATTATTTGCAAATTTACAATTTCTTTTTTCAGTTTTTACTGAATCTGGGTTGAACCTGTCTACTGAATTTTTCATTTAAATGACTTTAGTTTCCATTTCCAGCAGTTTACTTTCTTTTATAAACACCTCTTACTTTTCACTGAGTATAAATCTTTCATTATGATTCTTATACTTTCTTTTACCTTTTAAACATTATTTTTTTTTGAGAGACAGAGTCTCACTTTGTCACCCAGGCTGGAGTGCAGTGGTGCAATCTGGGCTCACTGCAACCTCCGTCTCCCAAGTTCAGGAAGTAGCTGGGATTACAGGTATGCACCACTACACCTGGCTAATTTTTGTGTTTTTAGTAGAGACAGGATTTCACCACATTGGCCAGGCTGGTCTCAAACTCCTGACCTCAAGTGATCTGCCCTCCTTAGCATCCCAAAGTGCTGGGATTACAGGCGTGAGCCACCACGCCCGGCCCTCTTAACCATTTCTAACTGACTTATTTCATATTTTTCTTCAGAATGTCATTCAGAATGTCCATTTCTGAAGGCACTAATCCTCTTTTTGTATTACTCTGATCTTCCTAGTAGCAAACTGTTTCCCGGTGTGGCCTGTCATTTGTCAAGGGGAGGAACCCCAGAAGCCTTTGCAATAAGTGATGCCTTTCCCTTTGGAGGCCCAAGTTCATAGAGATCCCATCCATCACACACGGCGTCTCACCAGTTGAGAACCAGTCATTACATTAATTCCTCAACTTAGAAGGCTGCACCACACAGGTAGCGTACATTTGGACTGCACATCCCCTGGAACACTGGCTTAGAGTTTGGATTGTTACTGTAGCCTCTCTCTTTTGCAGCCATTGCTCTGGGAAGAAATAAGCATCATTGCTACTTTGCTAGGCCAGTGGCAAGGCGGAATCTAGTTCCCACTTACAGGAGGAGGGTGTCTTTGTCTGTTCAAGTTGTTATCAGGCTGTGCAAGAGTAATTGCAGTTACTGCCATTACTCTTGCACCAACCACTACTTTTAATGGCAAAAACACAATTACTCTTATGCCAACCTAATATAACAGAATGTGTGGCCTAAACAACAAACATTTATTTCTCATGGTTCTCAAGCCTGGAAGGCCAAAATCAGGGTGCTAGCTTGATTGAATTCTTGATACAAATCCTCTTCCTGGTCTACAGGCGGCCTTCTCACTGTGTCCCCATGAGGTGGACGGCAGCGAGAGCTCTGGTCTTTTTGTTCCCTTACAAGGGGACGTTTATGAGGATTCCACCTCATCAGCAGATGAGGCCTCCACCTCCTGCTCATTAGCAGATAGGGCCTTTGAGAGGTGCTTGGGCCACTCCATCATGACCTAATTACCTCTCAAAGGCCCTATCTGCTAATACCAACACACTGGCGATGAGAATTTCAACATATCGTCAGGCGTGGTGGCTCACACCTGTAATCCCAGCACTTTGGGAGGCCGAGGTGGATGGATCACTTGAGGTCAGGAGTTTGAGACCAGCCTGGCCAACATGGTAAAACCCTGTCTCTACTAAAAACTACAAAAATTAGCCGGGCATGGTGGTGCATGCCTGTAGTCCCAGCTACTCAAGAGGCTGAGGTGAGAGAATCACTTGAACCTGGGAGGCGGAGGTTACAGTGAGATGAGATCGCTACACTGCACTCCAGCCTGTGTGACAGAGCAGGACTCCGTCTCAAAAAAAAGAAAAAGAAAAAATAGAATTTCAACATATGACTTTTGGGGAACACAAACATTTAGTCCATGAATTCCAGGGGGCTGGGAAATGGGAGTCTCATTTCCTATTTCCTGCCTGTACCAGTCCAAAACCACATCTTTTGTCTCTGCACGAACATGAAAACCCCATCACCAGAGCTTTCCGGGGGCAGGGAGGTTCCTGTCGCTCAGTAGTGCCCTCTCCTATGCTGGTCTCCCAGGGCTCTGAGTTTCCCCTTCCTTCCTCTCTTTCCAAACGGATTTTATTCCTCAGAGCTTAGCCAGGAAAACAGAGCCTATATCAAGCAGTTCAACAGGAGGATTTACAACAGCTACCTACTAAGCTGCTGCAGGTGTGGAAAAGTCAAACGGAGACCCTTCACGGGGATTGGCAACGGCAGAAACGTGCTCCCACCCCTAGTCTGGAAGGACATGGGAAGAGGGCGGTTTTATCAGAGCCTCAAAGTTGAGTTTCCTGAAAGCATCCAGCACCACACCACGGTAGGGCTGCCCAAGAGGAACTAAAATGAGAGAGGAAAACCTTTGCTCCACCAAGATTCAAAGCAAGAACCACAAAGAGAGACGGTCACTGCTGGAGACGTCTGTCAAGAGCGGACAGAGATGGGGAAAAGTACCCCAGCCTCTCTCTTTTCCCACCTTTTCATTTCCTGTTGGTGTCTCCCTTTGGCCAAATCAGTCAGATGCCTATTGCCAGGGAATCTGGAAACGCAGTTTGCAAACATCAAGCCGTACCAGGCAGAGCAGAAAGGCAGATAAACGCATAAGAAAGCAGGCAGATGACCAGTGGAAGGGGAAGTTGAATATTTTCTATTTGATTCTGCATTTCTATGTTGATAGCAGAAAAAGCACCCATGTTAGCTTAGGAAAATGACAGAGGCAGATCTCCAGGTGACATTTTTGAACTTCAAGGGTAAGGAAAAACACTTTGAGCATCCAGGTAGAAAATACAGGTTACCAGCTGGGAGCAGTGGCTCACACCTATAATCCCAGCACTCTGGAAGGCCAAGGCAGGTGGATCACTCAATGTCAGGAGTTTGAGGCCAGCCTGGCCAACATGGCGAAACCCCATCTCTACTAAAAATACAAAAATTAACCAGGCACCGTGGTGCACACCTGTAATCCCAGCTACTCAGGAGGCTAAGGCAGGAGGATCACCTGAACCTGGGAGGCGGAGGCTGCAGTGAGCTAAGACCGTGCCACTGCACTCCAGCCTGGGCGACAGAGCGTACCCACAAAAGAAAAACAAAATAAGACTCAGTTTCCTTCAGAATAATAATGGCTTCTGAAGATTCGGCCACAGCAGCCACAGAAACACTCTCTCCACCTCCTGCCGCTGCCTGAAAGAGTCCCTTAAATTAAAATGAGAAGAGAAGTTTACAAAGCAAACGATGAGGAAATATTCTCACTTCAAACAATTCAAACTAAAAAACCCTGAAGTACAGTGAAGCACAAGTGAAGGATGATGAAGGTTATTTTATGTTTCAGGGTAAAATTCAAAATGATAGTATATTAGTCAAAAACTTCAATGTACCATATCATAGCACTGTAAAGTAAAAATAATTTAAATATAAAGAAAAACTGGCGGGGCACAGTGGCTCACACTCGTAATCCCCACACTTTGGGAGGCTGAGACAGGAGGATAACCTGAGGCCAAGAGTTCAAGACCTGCCTGGGCAACACAGCAAAACCCCATCTCTACAAAAAATCTAGAAATTAGCCTGGTGTGCTGGTGTGCACCTGTAGTCTCAGCTACTTGGGGGACTGAGGTACGGGGGGTGTTTCAGCCCAAGAGGTCAAGGCTGCAGAGAGCAAGATCTTGCCACTGCACTGCAGCCTGGGCAACAGAGCAAGATCTTGCCACTGCACTCCAGCCTGGGCAACAGAGCAAGATCTTGCCACTGCACTCCAGCCTGGGCAACAGAGCAAGATCTTGCCACTGCACTGCAGCCTGGGCAACAGAGCAAGATCTTGCCACTGCACTCCAGCCTGGGCAACAGAGCAAGACTCTGTCTCTTAAAACGTAATCAATAAATAAAAACAGATTTTTAAAGATTGTTGTAGTCTTTAAAGACATCCTCAAATCCCAGAATTTTGGGAGGCCGAGGTGGGCAGATCACGGGCTTTTGCCTGTAATCCCAGCTACTTAGGAGGCTGAGGCAGGAGAACTGCTTGAACATGGGAGGCAGAAGTTCTAGTAAGCTGAGATTGCTCCACTGCACCCCAGCCTGGCCGACAGAGCAAGATTGTGTCTCAAAAAAAAAAAAAAAAAAAAAATAGAAGCCAAAATTGAAAATGTTAATATATTCCCCTCAATATTTCCTAGGTCAATGTTTAAAGTTATAATTACAGGCTGTCTTTAAAGTAACGAAAATGGAAACAATATTTATTTTTTAAAATAACAAAAACAATACTTATAAATGTAAAGGAGCATTCAGAAAAAAAATTTGTTATTTAAATGTTCTCTTTATCTCAAAGAGGAAAAAAAAAATTAAGTCCTCAATGCTGACTTCTTAGTTAAAATATAACAACAAAATAAATTAAGAAAATAGAAAAAAAGGAAATAATGAAAGCAGTGAATTAGAAAACAGATAAACTGAAAAGAGCTAGTTCTCCAAAACAAAAGCAATAAACAATTCTGACAAGCTTATTAAAACAAATATAGAAAACATAAATAGACAATATTCTGAAATATGAGAATTCTACATGCAACTCCAGACTAATAAATTTTAAAGCACTGGTTAAATGAATAATTTTGCTCTCAAGAGATAGAAATTGGGTTTTTTTTTAGTGAAAACGATATGATTTAATATTATTCACACTTACTGAAAACCTTGACTTAGCACTTTGTTATACAGTGATTTGAAGATCTGGTTTGGAGTTGAGTTTATTTCCAGACTTGATTTTCATGTCTGCCATAACCGAAAATACACCTCCGTCAGAGACACACAGATCCAAATGGAAGAAAAAATGTCACTGGCAGTATTTACAAAATTGTAACATTCATTCTTCAATTCCCTCTGACAAGCATGCCAAGGTTTTGCTGACATTTGGCTGGTAAAGTTTCATCTTCCCTAACATCAACGAACGATTTTGCAAACTGAAAGCAGTTACATTTTCATATTTTTAACAAATGAGCCTGAAATTCCTTGATCTCTTCATTTGGAAGTTTCTTACACAGCTGACAAAGTTGTTTCCAGATTTTTGAACTTTACAGAGTAGAGTTTGTAGATAGTGCACTCACCATCATTTATTTTTTAAGCTACAAAATCACATAATGGTTGAAACATTTCCAAAAACATCTGTTTTCAGAAACGTTCTTTCCGTGGCATGAGGTTCCTTTTAGACGCAGTGATTTCCTCAGTCTCTGTTAAAATACCATCTTTAAGTGTGTATGGCTAACAACATCCCACCATCCCAGAAAACACCAGAAAATGTGGATCACTTGACTGTTTATGACAGAAAGCGTGCGACTCTTATTTGCATTTGATAATTCCTTTTTTTTAAAAAAAAAAAAAAAAAAAAAGGGGGGGTTTCACCATGTTGGTGAGGCTGGTCTTGAACTCCTGACCTCAGGTGATCCGCCCGCCTTGGCCTCCAAAGTGCTTGGATTACAGGCATGAGCCACCACGCCCAGCCCTGACACAGTTCTTTTAAGCACTCTGCCCTGAAATAAGACGCACACTTGATCATGGCACAGAAGCCACCAGCAGCCATTGCCCCCAACTCACGTCAAAGATGCAGGCCAGCAACAATGAATACAGATCTACAGTTTAAACTGTCTTTTGGAAGTGTTTTAATCGTTTTGGCCAACTTCTGTCCAATCTGATGAACTCCTCAGTGTTATAACTCATAGAGTAACTAATAAAGGGCTTCTTTTGGGAGCAAAGAAAATGCCAGCTTGATCACTGTCTTGGGGTCCACTTGGGCCTGCTAGATCAGCATAATCAAAAGCTGGGGTTTTTCCGTAGACATTCTGTAAACCCTCTTGCCCATTATCTATTAGTCTAGTTGAAGCAGATTAATATAATCTGTAAATCCCTGATATGGTTTGGCTGTGTCCCCACCAAAAATCTCATCTTAAATTCCCATGTGTTATGGGAGGAACCTGATGGGAAGGGATTGAACTATGAGTCTCTCTAGATCTGATGATTTAAAAAAAAAAAAAAAAAAAGGGTGTTTCCCTGCACGAAGTCTCTTTTCGCCTGCCACCATCCACATAAGACGTGACTTCCTCCTCCTCACCTTCCACCATGATTGTGAGGCCTCCCCGGCCACGTAGAACTGTAAGTCCAACTAAACCCCTTTCTTCTGCAAATTGCCCAGTCTCGGGTATGTCTTTATCAGCAGCTTGAAAACAGACTCATACAGTCCCCCTAACCAGGCACTAGTGTCACAAGTCACTGGAGGGAACCACTTCAGTGTGAGATGCTCTCCTTAAACACTTCACACCAGGCCAGAGGGCACACGGGCAATTGAAGGCGGCAGGATCATTCTCTAAGGTAGATAATCAGTAAAGGATAATTTCCTCCTTTTCTTCTTATGCCCTGAAAGAATACCTTATTTGTGTTCCCCTTTGAAAATCATTGTAAAGACATTACCATAAAACACATGAAAAATGCAAGAGGCCCATTACCTCCACTATTACACAACATTGTCCTAGAAATTCTACTTAATGCAGTAAGACATGAACAAAATAAGAGGCCATTTAAAAGGAGAAAGCTAAACAGATAAAAATAAAAAGCCTAGAGTGAAATACATATAGATATTTAACTCATCTTTCATAGTTAAGAGACATTCAGAGTTTAAGTAAAACCAAAGAAATTACAAGGAAAAGGTGAATCGCCTTGCCAGTGTAAAAATATAAACTTCTAAACGTTATAAATAGCATAAATAAAGGTAACAGGCAAACAGGGAACGCAGAGACTGTGCGATCCGACCATTCACAAAGCTGGAAAGACCAAAATTAATAAAGTATGCACAAACAATGCTTGATCTCACAAGTAACCAAAGAAATGCAGTGTTTTCAGAGATGCTATTATCTGCCTTAAAAAAGAAAAAGAGAGAGAGAGAGGCTGAGGTCTTGCTGTGTTACCCAAACTGGTCCCAAACTCCTGGGTTCAAGGGATCCTCCTGCCTCGACCTCCGGAAGTGCCGGAATTACAGGACTGAGCCACCATGCCTGACCTTGTTATTGCCTTTTCAATGCAGGAAGGTTTTTGTTTCAAGTTGCTTTTAACATGCTGGTGAGAACGTACTGGGGCTGATACTTCATAGCAGTTCAAACAACAGTTCAGAGAAAGCAATTCGGCCATTTGGCATCACAAATCTGAAAAAAAAAAAAATGGTTCTGGCCCTTTGACCCTGTAACTCTATTTTATTTTTAGTCTGTCCAGAGATGTAGTCAAAGATTTGTGTACCAAGAAAAGGCATTGTATTGTATTTAAAGTGAAAAAAAACGAAGAAGAAGAAAGATGAAAACAAGAAAAAAAAACAGCTAAAAATACAGGAATCAAGCAAAGTCCATTCATATCAGAGTATGTTGTGGATCAATGACGCTTACGAAAATTTTAACGACATTGGAAAATCTTTATAATATACCACTAACTCTAGAAAATATTTAAAGTGGGAAAACTGAACACACTCCTCTGTCCTAAAATTCCGTTACGATCATGATACAGACGAACAAAATGGAATAAATGCATAAACATGGTTGTTTATTACATTTAAGTATAAACTGTATTTGTTTAATTATATTTATAGCTAGGCACAGTGGCTCACGCCTGTAATCCCAGCACTTTGGGAGGCCAAGGCAGGTGGATCACTTGAGGTCAGGAGTTTGAGATCAGCCTGGCCAACATGGCGAAACCTCATCTCTACCAGAAAACACAAAGATTAGCCCAGTGTGGTGGTGCACACCTGTAATCCTAGCTACTTGGGAGGCTGAGGCAGGAGAATTGCTTGAACACGGGAGGTGGAGATTGCAGTGAGCAGAGATCTGGCCACTGCACTCCAGCATGGGTGACAGAGAGAGAATCCAAGGCAAAAAAAAAAAATTATATCTATGTATATATATCTTCCCCTGATATATCAGGGGCAGACTGTCATCGGCCCAGAAACTCTGGCAGATTCCTGGAGGGCAGGAATGAATTATCCATGTTCACGGGTGTGACTGGGCAGAGGGAAGCCAGGCCGAAAGCATGCAAGCTGGGTGGAGGAAGCAGCACCGAGGCCCGCAGCGTGCAGCCCTGTCGGCAGTGCTATGATCTGCACTGGAGACGGGGTGGGCCGGAGGTGACTGATTAAAGTCCTTCACTTGCATCAGCTTGTTGGGTTTCCCTAGAAAAAGATCCTCTTAAAAGCAAGCAGGCCGGGCGCAGTGGCTCACACATGGAATCCAACACTTTGGAAGGCTGAGGCGGCTGGATCACTGGAGGTCAGGAGCTGGAGACCCTCCTGGCCAGCATGGTGAAAATCCCATCTCTACTAAAAATGCAAAATTAGCCGGGCATAGTGGCACATGCCTGTAGTCCCAGCTACTCGGGAGGCTGAGGCAGGAGAATCGCTGGAACCCAGCAGGCAGAGGTTGTGGTGAGCTGTGATTGTACCACTGCACTCCAGCCTGGGCGACAGAGCAAGACTGTCTCTCCAACAGATGCTGGAGAGGATGTGGAGAAATAGGAACACTTTTACACTGTTGGTGGGAGTGCAAATTAGTTCAACCATTGTGGAAGACAGTGTGGCGATTCCTCAAGGACCTAGAAATAGAAATTCCATTTGACCCAGCAATCCCATTACTGGGTATATATCCAAAGGATTATAAATCGTTCTACCATAAGGACACATGCACACGAATGTCCATTGCAGCACTGTTTACAATAGCAAAGACCTGGAATCAACCCAAATGCCCATCGATGATGGACTGGACAGGGAAAATGTGGCACATATACACCATGGAATACTATGCAGCCATCAAAAACGATGAGTTTGTGTCCTTTGTAGGGACATGGATGAACCTGGAAACCATCATTCTCAGCAAACTGACACAAGAACAGAAAATCAAACAGCACATGTCCTCACTCACAGGTGGGTGTTGAACAATGAGAACACATGGACACAGAGAGGGGAGCATCACACACTGGGGTCTGTCGCAGGGAACTAGGGGAGGGACAGCAGGAGGTGGGGAGTTGGGGAGAGGTAGCATGGGGAGAAATGCCGGATATAGGTGATGGGGAGGAAGGCAGCAAACCACATTGCCATGTGTGTACCTATGCCACAATCTTGCACATTCTTCACATGTACCGCAAAACCTAAAACACAATAAAATATGTATTCAAAAAAAAGACTGTCTCTCAAAAAAAAAAAAAAAAAGCAAGCAGTGATCTGCCTGAAGAGGTAGATCTGAGGCTGACCCCCAGAGCCAGGCCTTGCTCCCCTGGCATTTACGTGAGGCATCCCGTTCACCCCTTCCCAGTCTTGAACCCTAAAATGAAACCTGCTCGTCAACATACCCTACTGCTATAAAAGGGTTTGCAGCATTGGTGTCACTCAGGGAGAAAGGCTGCTGCTAAAACCTGCCTCTTACTGGACAATCACCTTCAGAAACACCAATGACCCAACAAGGACTGCCAGACACTTGAAGAAAACCAGCGTCACCCACAAGCAGGACAGCAAAGGTGACCCCAGAGACAGCAAGGATGATTCTAGAAAAGAAGAGACCTCAAAAGAATTTTAATGTAATGCTTCGGGGAGAGCTGAGAGTCTGCTTCAAAAAAAAAGAACAGTCTGAGATCAGGAATTAAGAAAGTTAAAAAAAAACTGATGAAATAAGAAAATTCAAATTGTATACACAGTGAATTATTGGAGACGCACTTCAGAACAAGAGGACAGAGACCACAGAGAGGAAATAATAGAAGAGAAATTCCCAGGGCAGATGAGACGAAGTTTCAGACTGAAAATGCCTATCAACTGCTTACAGGATAAATGAAAAGACCCACAAAGAGCCAGAACCTCATAAAATTTTAGAACATCAGAATTAAAGAGAAAGCACCGAAAGCCCTAGAGAAAAGAACAAACAACGTTTTAATGAATGGTGATCATGCTGACGTTAAGCCGCACATCAGCGTCTCAGACACGAGCTGACAGTGGGGCAAGTTGTCTGAACCACACAGGAAAAATTAATTTATACCCAGTCAAAATCCAATCAAGACAGGGACTTAGAAAGTTTACAATTCGGTCGAGTGTGGTGGCTCACCACAGTGGCTCGGTGCTGTAATCCCAGCACTTTGGGAGGCTGAGGCAGGCAGATCACTTGAGGTCAGGAGTTCAAGACCAGCTTGGCCAACATGGTGAAACCCCATCTCTACTAAAAATACAAAAAATTAGCTGGGCGTGATGGCAAGCACATGTAGTCCCAGCTACTCAAGAGGCTGAGGCATGAGAATCTCTTGAACCCAGAAGGCAGAGGTTGCAGTGAGCCAAGATTGTGCCACCACACTCCAGCCTTGGAGACAGAGACTCGGTCTCAAAAAAAAAAAAAAAAAATACAAAAAGGACATGGGCCTGGTGGCATGCATGTGTAGTCCCAGCTGCCAGGGAGACTGAGGCAGAAGGATCCCTTGAGCCCAGGAGTTCAAAGTTGCAGTGAGCTATGATCATGCCGCTGCACTCCAACCTGGTGACAGAGTGAGACCCTGTGTCAAAAGAAAGGAAAGGAAGTTTACAATTCATGGACATCACCTAAAAGAATCACTCAGTGAATTATTTCAGCAACATGCAAAAGGAATCCAAGAAATGAGAGAAGCTGAAATCCAAGTCATGAGATGGATTCTAGCAATGAGGTGAGAGCCCAGAAGACCACGGTGGGACCATGTGTTATAAATCAGTGCCAAGGAGGACAGGAAGAAAGTCAGCTTCCAGCACCAGTGCATTAAGGAAACTGCATACGCTCAGGGAAGAGAAGCAGCGTCAACACCACATGCCAAACAAATGCAGTGAGAGTGGGCTCACCCTCCCCTCCTTACTCTTCTTTCTAATGTATGTATTCTTTTCTCCTACAAATGTTACAGGGCTAGGTAGGGTGTGCTGGCTCACACCTGTAATCCCAACACTTTGGGAGGCTGAGGCAAGAGGATCCCTTGAGCCCAGGAGTTTGAGGCTGCAGTGAGCTATGATCATGCCACTACACTCCAGCCTGGACAACAGAGCAAGACCCCGGCTCAAGAAAACAACAAGTAAATGTTATGGGATTCATTATATAACATTCGGTTCCACAGCGAGTAGAACTTACATAATCACAGTAATCATATTCACAAAATCTTTGGTTTTAAGTTTGAAATTAACAGGGGAATCATGGAAATTTCAGATAAAGAACAAATGTAAGCGCCTGCCACTCTAAGAGTCAGTAATACAGAAGACAAGCTGCCAAAAGGAAGAGTGAGATGAAGGGGCGCTAGGCCCTCTCCACGGCCCACGTCATTCAGGCTGGGAGGTCCGAAGGTGAGGTTTCCAGGTAATAAAGAAAGACTTAAGTTACATGAGCTAAAGCCCTAACGCTATTCAATTCAGATTGGAAAAATAAAACTGGCTGGCAGAGACTGGGATTATGAAAAGGGAAAGACGCCACATTCCTCCCGTCTTTCAAAGGAGAGGATGGAGAGCTCCCATGTCAAGTGGATGCTCTAAGCCACATCAGCGTGGGCACAGCGGCTCATGCCTGCGATCCCAGCACTTTGGGAGGCCAAGGTGTTGGGGCGGTCGTGGGGAAGGGGGGATTGCTTGAGCCCAGGAGTTCCAGGCCAGCCTGGGCAATATAGCAAGACCTCATCTCTACAAATTAAAATGAATTAAAAAAAAAACAACAAGTAAGCCCTTTACGTGAAGTGATTTCATCCACCACTGACATGACGAATGGCTTAAAATGTCTGCCTCTGACACGGGGAGCTGAGCTGCCCGTGGCTCTTTCACGTGGACCTACTTATACTGTTTTTTATTACCCTACTCGGACATTACTTTTATTAGGTCAGGCCATAAAATCCTACGTAGGGCATAATCACAACTATATAAACATACTTACCTGGCCTACCGAGCCACCCACATATACATTTATATAGATACATAAAGTTCTTCAAAGGATATAAACCAAAATGTAAATACGAGTTATTGCTGAGTGATGAATTTACTGTCATTTCACACTTAGTTGTTTAAACTCTCCACACTTAGTACCATGGGTCTATTTTTTTTTTTTTTTTGAGACAGAGTCTCACTCTGTTGCCAGGTGCCAGGCTGGAGTGCAGTGGTGCAATCTCGGCTCACTGCAACCTCCACCTCCCAGCTTCAAGCAATTCTCCTGCCTCAGCCTCCTGAGTAGCTGAGACTACAGGTGCCTGCCACCATGCCCAGCTAATTTTTGTATTTTCAGTAGAGAAAATACAACAGGGGTTTCACCATGTTGGCCAGGATGGTCTCGATCTCTTGACCTCGTGATGCGCCCCTCCTCGGCCTCCCAAAGTGCTGGGATTACAGGCGTGAGCTCATTTTTACAGCTAGAGAGAAATTAAAATGATTTTACAAATGACGGAGCCTGGCTGGAATTTCCTCCACATGGGAGTAAGGCCCCAGGAAGCCCTCGGACAGGACCAAGGCTGTCTCATGGTCACGGTTGGAGTGACCTGCAGCCTCACATGTGAGCTGCTGTCTGTAGCTCACGCCTCCAAAGAGAGAGCACCTTGGCTGGAGCCCTTTAAGGGCCCGTGTTAATAACTGGCTGTGTCAGCCAGGACAGACATGTGCCTCCCATCCCAATTCTGATTCTGACTGGGACTGGCCCCCTGAGAATTGCCAAGGATGGCAGACCTTCGGGTAATTAGCTGAGTGCTCCTGCTGGAAGCTCAGCAGCAGCCTCACAAGGGTGCCCGTGCAGGCCTGCCAACAGGGATGCTTATGGCAGATGATTTCGAGTTGTTCTTTCTGAAAGTAATTACACAAAAAGTTCCACCGCTTATTAAGGCTCCTCCTTAAGGCGTTTTGATCTTTTTTAATTAATAAGTTGAATATGGAAGGATTTAATTGTGATGAATTTCTATGTCACCTCCTTCAAAATCCCCTTGTAAAGGGGTCCTGCGAAGCCCACCACACATTTCTAGCTGCTCAGACACCTGTATCCAACCGAGAGCCTTAGACACCCTTCTGCAAAGTCTGGGGGAATCCTGCCGGCTGAGGCCTCTCTCAAGACCGTGAAAGGTAAGAGATTATTTGACAAGCTACGGGAAGTAACTGCACACCGGACCCAACACTGAATGCACTGAATGCCGAGAGTTCTCTAGAACTGCACTTTTGAGGCTTTATAGTAGCTCAGTCTGCTCAGGTTACCATAACAAAACACTAAGGACTGGGCGGTTAACTCTCTCATAGCCTGAAGGCTGGAAGTCTAAGATCAAGAGGTCAACATGGTCAGGTTCTGATGAGGGCTCAATTCTGGGCTTACAAACGGCCACCTTCTTGCTCTGTCCTCACATGGCGGCGGAGAGACAGAAAGAGAGAGAGAAAACAAGCTCTCTGGTATCTCTACTTATAAGGGCACTAATTTCCATCACGAGGGCCCCACCCTCATTACTTCATCTAAACTTAATTACCTCCTGAGGACTAAGGTTACCTTACCCAAATTCCTACCTAAGGGGCCTGGGGAGTCAAGCCCTACAAACCATAAATTCACATCAGATGGGTTTTATTTAACTTGTGACTTACTTTCCAACCCGACAACTGGCATCACATTACAAGATAAGGAAGAAAATCATAGTATTTTACCCCAAAACATGTTTCCTTGCCTTTGGAAATGGCCCTGCAAAGCCGTCCTTTGTGGGGAGAATCTGCATCTGTAAAGAGTCTCTAGTCACGTAGCTGGATCTTTTTCTTCCAGGCCTCACAATCCTGAAGAGATTAAGTAAGGCTCCAGCACTTCTTCAAGGATCTGAATAGCAAACATTTGTCCCTAAAGGAAGCCACTGTATCTACTGTCTCCAAGGGCCGCCACTGTGAGACTTCAAAGGAACCTTGGTCTCTGCACTTTTTTATCTTAACCTAAACATTTCCTTTCCATTGATCCCAGGTCTTTAGACAAGCTCAGCCAACTGTCAATCAGAAAATGTTTAAATTTTCAGTATACTGGGTCTCTCCAGTGGCCCACCTGGCCTTCTTCCAAGTTGTATGTTCCTTCTTTCTTTTCCCTTCCCTACCGTTCTAAAGCTTTTAAATAAACTTTCACTCCTGCTCTAAAAAAAACAAAAAGAAATGTTTAAAGTTACCTGTAGCCTGGAAGCCCCTACTTTGAGTTATCCCGTCTTTCTGGACTAAACCAATGTGTTTCTTCAATGTATCTGATGGATGTTTCATGCCTCCCAATAACATATAACACCAAGCTGCACTCCGACCACCTTGGGCACACGTTCTCGGGACCTGCCCAGGGGTGTGTCACAGGCCATGGTTACTCCTATTTGGCTCAGAATAAATCTCTTCAAGTATTTTACAGAGTCCGACTCTTTACATTGACACTCCCCAAGCCCCATCTCCAGACACCATCACAGGGAGGCGGGTAGGGCTTCAACCTGTGAATTTGGGGTTGAGGGACACAGCACGAACCAGGCTGACCGCAAATATGGTTGAAGACAGACAAAGCCAAGCAGGAGCCCAAGCCAGACTTCTGGATTTTGGTTTCTGCAATTTTTTTTAACTCAAATTAGCCGTATCTCAGCAGAAGAGGCTTTTAAGAGATTCGTGCAAAAAGGTACAGGACCTCTGGAGATCAGCTTCATTTTGGCCAATTAACATAAAATGAACAGCATGTAAATTAGGTTCATTCAATCCATCATTCAGATGAAAAGTGGTTTGAAACTTATGTGTTATTTTTGAGTCGACAGCATGAGAATGTTTGGAAATAAGACTACGGCACTGAGGACAAAGATTGCGTTATTCTTTCCTGAGGCTTCCCCTCATTCTGCCATAAAACCAAGGGCACGCCCTATGAAGGCTGAAGCCGGTCTGGCCGCAAGAGAGGTCAGTTCATTCATTGGATCGGGGGTGCGGTGGGCACTTAGCACATCTAACGTGCTGTGATCTGCGGACGGTATCAGAAGTAGCAGCCTGTGCCCTCACCAAGCTTGCAGAATAGCTGTGACATGATTTTATCTGGGAAATGCTACTGCCTGACAACTAGGCATATTCAAACGCAGCAGAGTGGGGACTAGAGGCAACCTCCCGGCTGAGCCTCTGGAGTAAGTGCCATGGGGAGGTGACCCTGGGCACAGCCTTCCCAGTGCCGACCAGACACTAGTGCCCTGCAGACAGCAGCCGGCATCAGGGATGTCACCAGCAGGACACAAGATCATCCCAGCAGCTGGGCAGAGGACAATGAATAAAAGACGGCTGTCACCTCAGGACACCTGCTGGCAAGAGGAGGGTCCCACCTGACGGGAGAAGCAAAAGGCAGAGACAAAAAAAAAAAAAAATGAACACAACCCAGCCCAAGAGGGTGAGTTCCCCAGAAGGACGTTTCGTGAGTTGTCACACTCACTAACCTTCATAAAGACATGGTGATAGACAGAAATCTGCTGAAAGAAATCAGAGCTTTTCTATGCTCAAGACGTACAATAAACAAACAAAAAAAAAACGCGAAGTGGGGCTGGGTGCAGTGGCTCATGCCTGTAATCCCAGGGCTTTCGAGGGCCGAGGCACGTGAATCACTTGAGGGCAAGAGTTGGAGGCCAGCCTGGCCAACATGGCAAACCCTGTCTCTACTAAAAATACAAAAGTTAGCCAGGCGTGGTAGGGTGCACCTGTCATTTCAGCTACTCAGGAGCCAAGGCACAAAAATCACTTGAACCAGGGAGGAGGAGGTTGCAGTGAGCTGAGACTGCACCACTGCACCCCAGCCTGGGTCACAGAGTGAGACTCTGAGAAAGAAAAGAAGAAGGGAGGGGGAGGGGAGGGGAGGAGAGGGGAGAGGAGGGGAGGGGAGGGGAGGAGAGGGGAGGGGAAGAGAGGGGAGAGAAGGGGAGGAGAGGGGAGGGCAGAGGAGGGGAGAGGAGGGGAGGAGAGTGGAGGAGAGGGGAGGGGAGGGGAGGGGAGGGGAGGGGAGGGAAGGGGAGGGGAAAAGAGGGGAGGAGAGGAGGAGAAGGAAAGAAAGAAGAAATCCTCAAAGTACCAGCAAAGTATGGGTTCCTTGGAGGCAACGCCTCTCAGTATGAAGCCCAATGTCAGATGCAGAAGGAATATTTGAAAATGCATGCTCAGTGCATGAAGAAATGGATGATATGAGGGAGGCTGTCCCCCTGAGAACTGCAGTGAAAACACTGCAGATGACCTAAGATGACCGGTCCCCAGAGCTACCATCCTCCCGCAGTATTTCCGGAACAAAACACAACACCGAAGTCAGCGGGGGCAGAAAAATAAAAACTTGGGTGAAGAACTTTCATGGAGTCATGATGATTCTAGAAGCTTCCCTGGGGATCATTCCCATCTGGCATGCATGCAAGTACCACAAAGGAAAATTCATGCATGAAATTTCATGCAACTAACTCATGCATGAAAGTAGTGATCATTTTTAGAGGGCGTACTATGCACTAGGCAATTCTAGGCAATGGTAAGTCATGTCCCAGTTATACCTTATCCCCATTTTACAGATGGGTAAATGAAGCACAGGCCAATTAAATGAGTGCTCGTAACTGCAGAGTTAGGAAGTGAGGCCGGGCGCGGTGGCTCAAGCCTGTAATCCCAGCACTTTGGGAGGCCAAGGTGGGTGGATCACGAGGTCAAGAGATCGAGACCATCCTGGTCAACATGGTGAAACCCCGTCTCTAC
>NW_022437086.1:2246047-2293819 GCF_009761245.1 Sapajus apella | reverse complement strand
TAGCTCCAGAGGTGACAGCCCGCACCTCTAGAGCCTGCCGTTTTCATTTTCTCACTTAAGCCAGGGACCTGGGGGGAGGCTCTAGGGAGGGAGAGTATTCAGAACACTCATCCTGAGCAGGACGGAGGAGACAGAACCAAAGGCATTCACTCATCCTAGAAGCCTGTGTGGGTCCTATTCACCTTTCTGAAGTCACATTCTGAGGCAGGGCCTCCACTCTTTGAAACATGCACATCAGTCTGTGTGCAAATAAATCCGCTGGCAGCCGAGAAGGGACTCAAAAGGGTCCCAAGGAAGTCAGGAATGGACCCGTCTCTTCTGATGGAGCACACATCCCGTACAAGGTCCTGTGGCCCGGACACAACCCTGGCAGGTGTCAGAGGCGCCACAGAAAGAATGGGGAATGGGGGCCCACGTGGGTTACAAGGGACTCACGCAATGTGCATGATCAAGGGAGGGAAGCCACCTTCAGGAGCCCTTGGCGGAGGGCACGGGAGGGAAGCTGATGAATCAGAAGCGGCAAGCAGGGAAGGGCAGGGAGAGGAAAAGCAGACACCAGCGCAAGGCCCCCTGCTGTACACTGTCGCCTCCTGTCCCACAGCCGGCCAAGAACAGCAGCACTGGACCACGTCCCACGCTCTGCTCTAAGCCAAAGAGGTCCAAAAGCCAACCTCATTGAGTCATCTTCTCTCCACTCTCCCGAAATGACCTTCATCCCCAGGTCCAGGGAGATTAGCTGACGTTGAATGTGAAACCACCTGTGCTTCCCATGTCGAGGCTATCCCGGGCCGGGGCAAGCCTGGACAAGCTCCTGTCTTCCCCAAGCACTGCACCTGTCACATGGGCCCGCTGGCATCCCTGAGGGATGCCCCCACACTGCCCTCCACGTCTTCATTCTCTGACTCCTCATGGCTACTAGCTGTTTCAATGTCCTGCTCAGGAAGGAGGCTTTTTGCAACCCTTGGGTCTCTAGATACACAAACAGAAGCAGCCTAGTAGACTGGCCTGGTTTTCAAGCCAAACAGCCCCCGACTCAGTCCTGGCTCTGAAAAACCCTAGACAGCACAACGCTTCTCGGTCTCAGTTCTGCCATGGGTCAAGGGGGCGTCGTAAGGTGTCTGCCTCACGGACCCACGGTGAGCGTCCGCCGAGATGACCCAGAAGACACTTACACAGAGGCTGGCACATGGTAAGAAGACAATGCATCCAGCTCTTGGCATTCAAGATACTACCTAATAACATGACTGCTTAGTAACAATGGCAATGGCCCAGATGCGGCCGTGCTAATGTGTGTGGACAAGGCACAGACGGCAGAAGAAAAGGAACGCTGGTTTCGGTGGTCACAACAGTGACATCGGCCTGGTGGCATTTACATAATAGCTTGAGCAGTGCCAGCCCCCGGCCAGGTGCTGGCGTGGCGTGGTGGTGGGCGTTTGATGCGTCTGGTGACATCTACATCAAAGTGCAATAGCAGGCCAGGCACGGCAGCTCATGCCTACGATCCCAGCACTTTGGGAGGCCGAGATGGGTGGATCACCTGAGGTCAGAAGTTCGAGACCAGCCTGGCCAACATGGTGAAACCTGTCTCTACTAAAAATACAAAATTAGCTGGGTGTGGTGGTGGGTGCCTGTAATCCCAGCTAGTCAGGAGGCTGGGGCAGGAGAATCACTTGAACCCAGGAGACGACGGCTGCAGTGAGCCGAGATCGTGCCATTGTACTCCAGCCTGGGCGACAACAGTGAAACTCCGTCTCAAAAAACAAAAAAAGAAAAAAAACTGAGACACAGTATCACTGTCACCCAATCTACAGTGGAGTGACACAATCTCAGCTCACCTATGCCTCCTGGGCCCAAGCGACTAAGTTCCCAACTCAGCCCCCAGAGTAGCTGGGACTACAGGTGCACGCCACCATGCCCAGCTCATTTTTATGTATTTTTTGTAGAGATTGGGTCTCACTGTGTTGCCCAGGCTGGTCTCAAACTCCTGGGCTCAAGCGATCCTCCCACCTTGGCCTCCTAAAGTGCTGGGATTACCTGCGTGAGGCACCATGCCCAGACTGGATTTAAAAATTTAATGATGAAACTATATATTAGACTTCTGGCTAATAATCAGCAGACTGGACTCATTCACTTTTCCCCTCTCTTCACCCAAATACTGCTGAAAGCAGAATAAGGCACGGAGAGGCAGGGGCGCTGTACCCTTGCAAACCACAAGGAAACAGAGGAAGGGAAGGGAGAGATTTCAGAGGAGCCGTGGCAGGCACAAAGACGACGGAACGGTAACCACAGGGAGTGACAAATTCTGTGCCTACTGTGGGTCTACACCAGGAATGAGCCAGACCACGGGCTTCAGACCCTGAGAGCCGCACGGAGGGACACTGGGAGTAGCTGACGGCACGGGGGGCCGGGGTCGGGGCAGACAGACAGAGCCTGGTCCCTCACCCACAGAGTCAGCACACTGTCCCACGCCTGTGTTCCCGAGAGCCTGGGGGCCAGCACTGACAGCAATGAGTAAGAAGACACACCGGGCCCAGCGCAGGGCTGGGGTGAGGTGTATACTGAGGGTAAGGGGCGGGAGCAAGCCAGAACCCAGGGGCCCACTGCCACCCTCCGCTGCCCTGATGGCAGAGTTCCAGCAGCCAAGCCTACCCCTGACGCCTGCTTTCCAGCACACCTTCCCCGGGCAGCAAGGGACTGCCTAAGAGACATTTAATACTATGCGACTTCTAAGCTATGTTGAGACGAAGTCTCGTTCTGTCACCCAGGCTGGAGTGCAGTGGTGAGATCTCAGCTCACTGCAACCTCTGCCTCCCAGGTTCAAGTGATTCTCCTGCCTCAGCCTCCCAAGTAGATGAAACTACAGGCACCCACCACACCTGGCTGATTTTTGTATTTTCAGTAGAGACAAGGTTTCACCATATTGGCCAGGCTCAAACTCCTGAACTCCAGTGATCCGCCCGCCCTGGCCTTTCAAAGTGCTGGGATTACAGGCGTAAGCCATGGCACTCAGCCATATTTTCTAATTTTTAAAAGAATGCAGAGGTATTTGTGTAATCTCAGGGATGGGGAGGAATTTTCTAAACATGACTCCAAAACTTAAATATTAAAAAGGAAATACTAAACATTTTGTTAAATGTTTGAAAAAAAAAAACCTCTAGGCTGGGCACAGTGGCTCACACCTACAGTCTCAGCACTTTGGGAGGCTGAGGCTAGAGGATCACTTGAGGCCAGGAGTTCAAGACCAGCCTGGGCAACACAGTGAGATCCATGTCTACAAATAATAATAATAATAATTATCTGGGCACGGTGGCACACATCTGTAGTCCCAGCTACTCGGCAGGCTGAGGCAGGAGGGTCACTTGAGGCCAGGAGTGTAGCACTGAGCTATGGTCACACCACTGCACTCCAGCCTACGTGACAGAGTGAGACCCTGTAACTAAAAAAACATTTTTTAAATAATAAACACGAAGCTAAAAGTAATATTAAAGAAATAAGAGGATAAACAGCAATCATAGAAAAACCTGCAGCATGTAATAAAGGCTGCTATTCTTTCCACTACAATTCTTAAGAAAACATTTTTTAAAAAACCTCAATCAATCAATAGACAAAAAACATCAATGTGCAATTCACAAAAAGAAAAATCAAACAGCCAATAAGTATATGAAAACAAAATGTATGTGCTCTCTTATAATCCCAGAAATCCAAGCTAAAACACCAACACAAAACCATTTTAGCTGTCAAATTTCAAAAAACAGAGGCCGAGGCGGGACGATCCCTTGAGCCCGGGAGTTTGCGACGAGCCTGGAAAACACAGAAAGATCCTGTCTCCACAAAAATAAAATATTAGCTGCCGTGGTGGTGGGTGCCTGTCGTCCCAGCTACTCAGGAGGCTGAGAAGCGAGGACAGCTTGAGCCCAGGCGTTCAGCCTGCAGGGCCATCACCACACCACTGCACTCCAGCCCGCGTGACACAGTGAGACCCTGTCTCTAAAAACAAAAACAAAAAAATTCAAGAAATGCCAATAGCACACGCTGGTGAGGATGCAGAGAAATGAGTCCTCTCTTCATTGCTGCTGGAAATGAAAATAGGAAAAAACTTGAAGAAAGGTCTCCAAATTGTGGACCTGATCATTCCTCGTCAAAGAATTCGTCCAGCCGGGCACAGTGGCTCACGTCTGTAATCCCAACACTTTGAGAGGCTGAGACGGGAGGATCACTTGAGGTCAGGAGTTCAAGACCAGCCTGGCCCACATGGTGAAACCCCGTCTCTACTAAAAAAGAAAACACAAAAACTAGCCAGGAGTGGTGGCGGGCACCTGCAATCCCAGCTTCTCGGGAGGCTGAGGCAGGAGAATCACTTGAACCCTGGAGTGGAGTCTGCATTGAGTTGAGACTGCACCACGGCACTCCAGCCTGGGCAACAGACTCTGCCTCAAAAAAAAGAAAGACTTTGTTCTCAGAAAAATACTTACATGTATTTTTATTTACATGTATTTTTATCTAAGTATTAAAAATACTTAGATGTGCAATATTTTTCAATAGTGAAATCGAAAATAACACGTGCCACACCCATTTCTGGACCATGATGAATTCATATGAAACGCTGAAGTGAGAGAATATGTAATCTTAGGTTGGTGCAAGAGTAATTACGATTTTTGCCATTGAAAGTAATGGCAAAAACCGCAGTTACTTTTGCACCAAGTTAATAACATAGAAACATTCACAGGATACTAAGTGAAAACACCAGTGCATACAGGAGTGGACCCTGCAACCCTCAGATAAGAGAGAGAAATACAGAGTGACGACACATAACATCCACACAGACTCTGGGGCAGTTTAGCCTGCAACCCTTATCAATCATTATCTCTGGGGTCAGTGGGATTACGAGTGAATTTAATTTTCTTCTATTTGCTTATTTTTAAAAGTTTAACCACAAATCCTTTATTTGTGTATTTAAAAGAATATTTTAGGCTGGCGCAGTGGCTCACGTCTGAAATCCCAGCATTTTGAGGCCGACATGGGAGGATGGGAGGATCGCTTGAGGCCAGGAGTTCAAGACCTGTACAGCATAGTGAGACACTGTTCCTACGAAATATTTAGAAATTAGCTGGTCATAGTGTCATGTGTGTGTCGTCCCAGCCATTCTGCAGGCGGAGGCAGGAGGATCACTTGAGTCCAGGGGTTCAAGGCTGCAGTGAGCTATGATGGCACCACTGCACTCCAGCCTGGGTGACAGGGCAAGACTCTGCCATTCAAAAGAAAAAGAACCAAAGGAAAGGAAAGGAAGAAGGAAAGAAGGGAGAGAAGGGGGGGAGAGAGAAAAAAAGAAAGAGAAAGAAGAGAGGAAGGAAGGAAGTGAAGGAAGGAAGGAGGGAGGGAGGGAGGGAGGGACAGAGAGACAGACAGAGAGAGAGAGAGAAAGAAACAGACAAACAAAGAGGAAAAAGGAGAAAATGTGTTTCCAAATGAGAAAGCAGAAACGAGATAGCAGCAGCCATCTCCTGGGAAATCCCTGCTGGGCTGGCGAGTCTTAGAAGCCGTCATCCCATGGGAAGACTGATTCTAAACATTACTACAACAAAGGCTGAGAGAAGCTAACACTGCGGTTCGGTACCACAACTGTTCCCACAACTCTGTTTGCTCTGCCTGGCCGGCCCCACCAGAGAACCGAGGACAGCCCGCACCCAGCAGGATGGGACGGCCAAGGTGAACTGGGACCACAAGGTGAACTGGGCAGCCGCCACTCAGAGCAGAACCCGTGTGGCACCCGGACAGACCTGGTTTAGGAAGTCCCCTCCCCAGACTCAGAAAGGAGTGCTCAGCTGAGAGGAAAGAAAGGGCTGAGGCGGGGACCCGACGAGAGCATTACTGCTAGGCTTTCCAGGAACAAGGACTCAACGCCTCCCTCCACAGACACCAGCAGTGACAGCAGCGCCAGAATTGGAGGCTCCGGCCCTGGTAAAGACAGGAAATCCAAAGAACTGCCTTGCAACAGGTGAGAAAGTCATGAATGCGTGCACTGGAAATACAGAAAAAAAGAAGGTCAAACCACCCCACCCTTTCAGAAAAAATATTTCACTCCATGCAATAGATTAAATTCTATTTCCCAGTGATTTGCTAACACTAAGGGACTGAGTGCTACTTCTGACTGAGCTTCTGTGACTCCTCACAGAGACCCTTTTTCTCTGGTGTCACCTTCCTCTGTCAATTACCTGATCTGGAAATTTCACTCAAGTTCATAAGGGGCGTTCCTATTTCAAAGGACCCTACGGTGAATTATTTGGCTTCAATGCAAACGATATTCAAGTCTTATGCAACTGTTCAGATATTTTTAAAGGGCCCCTTTAAGAAACACCTTGATTTTACTTTATTTTCTCTTCTGCTAATTCTCCGAAGAATTCAAGGGACTGAAAGAAGTCGCTCATTTAACACACTCCCATTCTTCTCCCACTACCAGACTCTCCAACAGTGCCTCAGCTACTGTCTCCCTCTGACACTGGAGCAAATAAATCACAGAGCAAAGGACAGGCCCGGATTCCTCGCAGGGGGAGCCCAACTTGCTAACAAATACAAGCTTATTCTTTCCACACCGGTGTCCAGGCGTTGTGATAACAGAGGGCCAGATGTACAGCAGCTGTCCACAGTCTGGTTAGTCCTCCAATTAAACTTCATTTTTCTTTAGAGAAGGTGTCTTGCCCTGTTACCCAGGCTGGAGTGCAGTGGTGTGATCAGAGCTCACTCAGCCTCAAATTCCTGGGTTCAAGCGATCCTCCTGCCTCAGTTTCCTGAGGAGTTGGAACTACAGGCATGCACCACCATGCTTAGCTGATTTCTTTTTTTCTCGCTATGTTGCCCAGACTGGTCTCAAACTCTTGGGCTCGAGCGATCCTCCCACCTCAGCCTCTGGAGTAGCTGAAACTTCAAGCATGTGTCAGAATGGCTATCAGTAAAATGTCAAAAATCAAACAAACAAACAGATGTTGGCAAGGATGTGGAGAAAAAGAATGTTTATACACTATTGGTGTGAATTTAAATTAGTACAACCTCTACAGAAAACAATATGGAAATTTCTCAAAGAACTGAAAATAGAACTATCATTTGATCTAGCAATCCCACTACTGGGAATCTACACAAAGGAAAAGAAATGATTTCATCAAAAAGAGATATGCACCCATATGTTTACGCACTATTCACAATAGCAAAGATAAAGAATCAACTTAAGTGTCCATCAGTGGAGGGCTGGATAAAGAAAATATGGTATAGAAATATATATACATACAATATTAGTTCGTTTTCCCACTGCAGATAAATACATACCCAAGACTGGACAATTTACAAAAGAAAGAGGTTCAATGGACTCACAGTTCCACACGGCTGGGAGGCCTCACAATCATGGCCGATGACAAGGAGGAGCAAGTCACATCTCATGCGGGTGGCAGCAGGCAGAAAGAGAGCTTGTGCAGGGAAATTCCCTCTTTTAAAACCAGGAGATCTTGTGAGACTTATTCAATATCACAAGCACAGCATGGGAAAGATTCAATTGCCCCATGATTCGATTACCTCCCACTGGGTCCCTGCCACAACATGTGGGAATTCAAGATGAGATTTGGGTGGGGACACAGCCAAACCATATCACATACACACATACATACAATGGAATACTACTTAGCCATGAAAAAGAATGCAGCAGCAAGATAAATGGAACAGGAGGTCACTATCTCAAGTGAAATAAGTCAGAATACTATTTGATTTCTAAGCTATGTGCAATACACTATGTTAACAAATATATATATTTTTTTAATTTTTAAAAGAACACAGAGGTAAGTCTGTGGTGAGGTTGGGGTGAGATGTCCACTGAAGGCAAGGAGAGGGGCCTTGGAAGCTAAATAATGTGTACATATGCACATAGAGTAAAAACACAGACACTGGAGACTCAGAAAGGCATGGGGGGATGAGAGATGAGAAATTACTTATTGGATACAACGTACACCATTTAAGAGTTGGTTACACTAACAGCCCAGACTTCACCACTAGGTACAGCCTGGCCAACACGGTGAAACCCCAACTTTACTAAAAATACAAAAAAATTAGCCAGGTGTAAGGCAGGAGAATCACTTGAACCCAGGAGGCGGAGGCTGCAGTGAGCTTAGATCGTGCCACTGCACTCCAGCCTGGGCAACAGATCAAGACAACACAGCGAGATTCCATCTCATAAAAAAATACGAAGAGCAGACTGTGTGCTCTAAAAGTCAGGCTGTACCATCAGGCAAGCAGGAAGAGGAAGGGCCAAGATCAGGCCAAGCTGCTGACCAGGGCAGTGGGCAAGGGCTAGGACCCCAGCCTACAACCTTGCAGAAGGGTAGAGCAATCCAGCACCATTCAGGCAAGGATAAATCCCAGGAAACCCAGTCTAATGAGTCGAGCCTGAAGTGCGGGAGGACTCGGGGAGCTCTGCCTGTTCCCCAGGTGCACAAGTTCCAGAAGTGGCTCTTATTGGGGAAGCAAGAATGAGGTAAGGAGTTTCGGGATGGAAGATGGAAGCAGAGAAGAGCCACGGTCCTGGGACCTACGGCAACATAAGCATAGAAGTTCTCTGCAGACACTTGTATGACAACTGGAGCAATCAGAATGACAGAGGCAGCCATAAGTGGTGGCTCACACCTGTCATCCCAGCACTTTGGGAGGCCGAGGTGGGTAGACCGATTGAGGTCAGGAGTTTGAGACCAGCCTGGCCAACATGAGGAAGCCCCATCTCTACTAAAAATACAAAACTTAGACAGACATGGTGGCGGGTTCCTGTAATCCCAGCACTTTGGGAGGGTGAAGTGGGCGGATCACTTGAGGTCAGGAGTTCAAGACCACCTTGGTCAACACGGTGAAACCCCGTCTCTACTAAAAATACAAAAATTAGCTGGACATGGTGGCAGGCTCCTGTAATCCCAGCTACGAGGGAGGCTGAGGCAGAAGAATTGCTTGAACCCAGGAGGGGGAGGTTGCAGTGAGATGAGATTACACCACTGAACTCTACCCTGGGTGACAGAGTGAAGCTCCATCTCTAAAAAAAAAAAAAAAAGAATTACCGAGGCAGCCTACCCTTGCAGGTTACGAGCATGGCTTTTACAGTCATGAGTCCAACTTCACTAGTCCTTAGCTGTGTGACTTTCAGCCAGATACTTAACCTTTCTGGAGTTAGGTGCCTTCATCTACAAAAATGTCGTTGAAAGGATTAAAGGAGTTAATCTATGGGAAGTACTTAGAAAGCAGCACTTATATAACCATTAGCTGTAATCACGGTGCCTCAATCTTTATGATCACTTTCAGGGGCCCCCAAGACTTCGCTTATTCTATTTAAACACTTGATCTTCTAGAACAAAATGCGCACACCCTGAAAAAGCACTGTCTGTCTGAGTCCTGGAGTTTCGTATTCAGTGTCTGCATCTCAAGGCAGCTCACAAAGCACGAAGAGCCGGGCAAGGAAACCGTCCCTGTTGACACTGGCACACTGAGACAGGGGACTTGGGTTGAGAAGCCAGGAGAAAAGGATCCAGTGAAATATAACTTATTAGTCACATGCGCTGAGCACATCACAGCTGGGTGATAAATGCCAAGAGCATCAATTATGAACTATTCTTACAACATGTTCACCAGGACACCAAGAAATCTATAGGTTGCAATGGTTCTCTTTTGGTTTCAACGACAGGAGACAGTATTTGGGGCGAAAATGGTAAATGTAATTATTCTGCATGAAGTAGGGCAGCCTCCATCAGCGTCCCACCTGGGAACAAGCTGCCGAACATCTGTCAAGGTGTCAACTCCAACTGCAGAAGCAAAGCACTTCATCAGGCTGCTGTACAGCTAACTAAGGTTGGTGAGTTGCCTGGAGGGAGGGGATGGAAAATCACAGGTGTAATTAACTGTGACATCGCTGGAGTCACAGGTGCCTTTAACGTGACTATGCCCTCAGTCTTTCTGGATAGCTCTGTCTCCTGTACCAAGAACAGCACAAAGCGTCATCTTTCCTGGCATCTTCCTGCCACGTGTGTCCTCCTGAGCAGCCCCATCTTAATGGTCTGTGACTCTGAACAGATCACCCTGGGTCCCAGCTTCCTCCACTACAAAACACTGTGGTTTAGACCAACAGTCCCCAACATTTTTGGCACCAAGCACCAGCTTCATGGAAGACCATTTTTCCATGGACTGGGGGCAGGAGGGGATGGTTTGGGGACGATTCAAGCACATTACATTTATTGGGCACTTTATTTCTATTATTATGACACTGTAATAGATAAGGAAATAATTCCACAACTCACCATCATGTAGAATCAGTAGGAGCCCTGAGCTTGTTTTCCTGCAACTAGACAGTCCCATCTGGGGGTGATGGGAGGCAGTGACAGATCATCAGGCATTGGATTCTCACAAAGAGCTGGCAACCTAGATCCCGCGCATGCGCAGTTCACAGTAGGGTTTGGGCCCCTATTGAGAATGTGATCAGCTGCCGCTGATCTGGCAGGAGGAGGAGCTCAGGTGGTAACACAGGCGATGGGGAGCAGCTGTGAATACAGACCACGCTTCGCTCCCTGGCCCTCCCTGTGCAGCCTGCTTCCTAACAGGGCACCGACCGGTCAGCACCCATCCATGGCCCAGGGGCTGGGGATCCCTTGTTTAGACTAGACAATTCCTCAGTTCCTTTCCATTTCTCCAAGCCTCCAGTTCTGACCTATAAATTCTGACCAGGAGTGAAATAAGCCAGGCACAGAAGGACAAACTTTGCACGTTCCCACCTATTTGTGGGGGCTCTTTTTCTCTCCTTTTTCATGATGGGATTTTTTTTTTTTCAAGACAGTCTCACTCTGTCGCCCAGGCTGGAGTGCAATGGGACAATCTCGGCTCACTGCAACCTCCGCCTCCCAGGTTCAAATGATTCTCCTGCCTCAGCCTCCCAAGTAGCTGAACTACAGATGCAAACCACCACACCTGGCTAACTTTTGCATTTTTTTTGGTAGAGAGGAGGCTTCACTGTGTTGGCCCGGCTGGTCTCGAACTCCCGACCTCAAGTGATCTGCCTGCCTCAGCCTCCCAAAGGGCTGTGCCCGTCTCAGTGATGTGATGTTTCTGTTGCCTACTCCCCTTTGAGAGTTCCAGGGAGTTCTGTGCTGGATTTTTGGAAGCTCAACAGAAGCATTTATCTCTTTGGGTGTTGAGAATTAGATAACTTCAGAGTTTATTTAAAGATTGCTGGGTGCAATGGCTCCTACCTGTAATCCCAGCACTCTGGGAAGCCAAGGCAGGAGGATTGCTTGAGCCCAGGAGTTAAAGACCAGCAATGGCAACATGGTGAAACCCCATCTCTACAAAAAATTTAAAAATTAGCTGGGCTAAGTGGCTAACTTTGGTCTCAGCTACTCAGGAAGCTGAGGTGGGAAGATCATTTAGGCCCAAGAAGTCGAGGCTGCAATGAGCTATAATTGTGACTCTGCACTCCAGTCTGCGTGATAGAAACCCTGTCTCTAAATAAATAAATAAAAATAATGCCTTCCAAGTGCAGTGGCTCACACCTGAAATCCCAGCACTTTGGGAGGCCCAGGTGGGCGGATCACCTGAAGTCAGGAGTTCAAGATCAGTCTGGCCAACATGGTGAAACCCTGTCTCTACTAAAAAAAATTAGCCAGGCATGGTGGCAGTCGCCTGTAATCCAAGCTACTCGGGAGACTGAGGCAGGAGAATCACTTGAACCTGGGAGGTAAGGCTGCAGTGAACTGAGATTGCACCGTTGCACTCCAGCCTGGGCAACAACAGCAAAACTCTGTCTCAAAAATAAATAAATAAAATAAAAAATAATGCAGGGACCGAGTCAAAAGCCAACAAGCAGTACAGGATCACCAGAGCTCAGAAGCAGGGTAACAGCCATGCAACTCACTTCCGGTTTGGGTCTCGGCAGGAAAAGAAAACCACCTACGTATTTCAGCCGAGGGCAGAAGACTGATTGGTGACCTGCTACCACCAAGTGACTCACGGAGAAAACGGACTGATGGCAACCCACAAAACAGGCGGGAAAATGCAATAACCTTGCAGAGACCTCTCTGCCACTTGACATCTGGGCGTTTTACCCAAACAAAATGTGACTTAACTGTTTTTTGGTGGGTTTTGTTTATTTTTTGGAGACAGGGTCTTGTTCTGCCACCCAGGCTGGAATGCAGTGGTGCAATCTTAGCTCCCTGCAGCCTCCACCACGGCAACCTCTGCCTCCCAGTTCAAGCGATTCTCCTGCCTCGGCCTCCTGAGTATCTGGGATTACAGGCGCCCACCACCACCCCTGGTTAGATTTTGTATTTTTTAGTGGGGACAGGGTTTCGCCATGCTGGCCAGGCTGGTCTCAAACTCCTGGCCTCCCCAAGAGCTGGGATGACAGACATGGATGACACTGTGCCCGGCCTTGATTTAACTACTGAAAGTGGTTTCACAAACTCGGATCCTGATCTTCTTTACACAAAGTTTGCTTGTCCTGGACAGGCACTCCAGCTAGCGGCTCACATACCTCTGGGTTTCCAAGGGCTAAGCTGTGACCCTGCGCTGCTTACCAAATCTTGCCACCCCCCTGTTTCTCCATCTGCAGAATGGGAGAAATAAAGCAGATGACACGAACAAAGTGCTAAGCTAGTTTGCCGCTACGATGTGTCACTTCCTGCTGAGATGGAGTATGTTTACGTGTACGCATACAAAATGAATCATCACCCACAGATCACATTAAAAAAACAAGCAACTGGTTTTCCGAACCAGCGGCAGGAATGCCGGGGGCTGAGACGCCACATAAGTGTTCAGTACAGATGTTTGAGGTTTTCTTACCAGGCTATAAAAATGTTTACACAGTAATTAGGCCTGTTATCAGTACGCAAAACAGATTACACTTTACAGAATGAATGAACAGCTCAAAAACCCTCCTGGTTTTCATGAGGTTTGGAGCATTTCCCTAATTCTTGGGTTTATGAAAATAAATTCGGTTTCCAATAACACGGGGCCACGGCTGTGTGTAGGGGAACGGGCTCTGGGGTGTGACATGAACTCTGTTTGGCAGCAGACATGTCACTCAATCTCTCTGACTGAGTCTCCCATCTGTAAAATGAACTAACCAGTTCCTCCTCTCCTTTACATTCCATGGTTCTACTACTTTGCAGTCAATGTCTTCTAAACACATACTCATTCTTCTCTTCAGCACAAAAGGATATGTTGAATCAATGATTTTTTTAAGGTAGTAATTCTGCTGAATCACATAATGAGAGTCCAACCCAACATTAATCAGTCATATTGAGACAATCAGTGGCAGTTAATTCCTGACACTTAAACCCCCAAGCCCAGTCTGTAGGATGAGGCCACATGGTCGACTTGGGCTTCCTGTGGATGTCCAGCTCTTCAGAACACATCAGCGGTTCTGAGTCACACTTTACTGATGCCGGGCGTGGTGACTCACACCTGTAATCCCAGCGCTTTCGGAGGTCAAGGTAGGAGAGAATCATTTGAGGTCAGGAGTTCAAGACCAGCCTGGCCAGTGTGGTGAAACCCCGTCTCTACTAAAAATACAAAAAATTAGCCAGGCATGGTGGCACACACCTGTAATCTCAGCTACTTGGGAGGCTGAGGCAGGAGAATCACTTGAACCTGGGAGGCGGAGGTTGAGGTAAGCCAAGACCGTGCCACTGCATTCCAGCCTAGGTGACAGAGCAAGACTCCGTCACAAAAATAAATAAGTAAATAAATAAACACGTCAGTGAATGTTTTTCTTTTCCTGTTTCCAAAGAATAATATTCAGTTACAACAAATATGACACCAAAATCATTAGCCAAGCTGTCTAATCTGTACTTCTAAGTTTTCCTGTTGCCTAGCTTTTGTTCCTAAAAAAGTACAAGTGATTTGTAATCATGATACAAACTTTTGCGATCCAATACCAAAGCAATAATGTTTAAATGTTCAGAAATGAGCTTTTAATGAATAATTTCTCTACTCTTCATAAGTATAAATTATGCTTCAGTAACACTCTGAATACTAAAAAGGCAAGGTTCAGTTTTTCTTAGTTAAGTTATATGTTCAAATTTCCTAATAGTTTGTTTCAAAGGGAGAGAAAAAGTCTTCTTGGTTTCAACCTCTACAAGGAATTTGGAGAGTAATTTAGAAGCATGGTATTCTTACAGCAATATCCCAAATTCAACAAAATTTAGATGTATGTATTTGAAATCCATGGATTAAAAAAAAAATCTAACAATATATGTACTTGAAACGTTAATCGTATTGAGAATGAGAGTGAAGTAAGGTACCTTCCATTTTCAATGTAACATTTCCGTATAGCTTTTAATTTTTTAAAAAAGAATGTTTACTTTCATCACTAAAAAATGTCTTAAGCATAAAACGGAGCCACTCATTGGGCACTTGGTCAAAATAAGTGATATGGTTTGGCTGTGTCCCCACCCAAATCTCACCTTGAATTACAGTAATTCCCAAGTGTCAAGGGCGGGGCCAGGTGGAGATAACTGAATCATGGAGCGGCTTCCCCCATACTGCTCTCATGGTAGTGAATAAGTCTCATGAGATCACACGGTTATGGCAGTTCCCTGCACAAGCTCTCTTGCCTGCTGCCATGGAAGACATCCCTTGCTCTTCCTTCAACTTCCACCATGATTGTGAGGCCTCCCCAGCCATGTGATACTGTGAGTCCACTAAACCTGTTTCCTCTATAAATTCCCCAGTCTCAGGCATGTCTTTATTAGCAGCGTGAGAACAGACTAACACAGTGAGCACCCTCTTCTGTCCCAGCCAGGACCGTGGGTTTTTTAGATTAAAATTTCCAAAATAAGATGGCAGGAAGAAAGTGTTTAATAGATATAGTCTGATGGCAGGAAGAAAGTGTTTAATAGATATAGTCTCCGACACTCTATTCAAGGCATTGGTGATCATCGGTGTCTACATTTTATTTATTTATTTTTTTTTTTTTTTTTTTTTTTTTTTTTTTTGAGACACAGTCTTGCTCTGTCACCCAGGCTGGAGTGCAGTGTCACATTCTTGGTTCACTGAAACCCACGTCTCCCGGATTCAAGTGGTTCTCCTGTCTCAGCCACCCAAGGAGCCGGGATTACAGGCGCCCACCACCACCACTGGCTAATTTTTTGTATTTTTAGTAGAGACGGGCTTTCACCATGTTGGCCAGGCTGGTCTTGATCTCCTGACCTCGTGATCCACCCATCTCAGCCTCCCAAAGTGCTGGGGTTAAACTCGAGCCACAGTGCCTGGCCCGGTGTCTACATTTTAAAACAAATCTTTTCCTGACGATGAAAGAAATGTGTGCTCATTTGCAAAACCATAAACTCACTCGTCATGCCCACACCTTTGGACAAGCACTGCTAACATTTTTGGTCCATTTATTCCCATTGTTCTTCTGTACCGCATTTTTAAACAAAACTGCAGTCATATTATGATTGCAGTTTTGTTTATATCCTCAATTAATCACCAAATTAAGGCCACGAAAGCATTTTCTCTCCATCTGCTACTCTTAAACACTACATTTTATTTCACACTCTGATGGATACTCACTTTTTTGTACCGAGGTAGTGCTGGTGGAATGGACAGCTGGATATAGGATGATCTCTGGGAAATACAGACTAACAAAGTGACATCACTCACCCGTTCAAAACCCTTCAGCCGCTGCTACTGAACTCGGTATCAAACCCAAACTCCACGGCGTGGCCCATACGAGCTAGCCGCCACCTCCAAGCTCCTCTCCTGCCACACTAGCTTCCTTCCTTCTCCTCCAATGAGCCCAGCTCCTTCCCGCTTGGAAGCTTTTGCACTGGCTTTCCCCACGCCCTGGAAGTCCTTCTGCAGTTATTTCCCCCATTATCCCTTCATGTCATTCTGGTGTCAGCCTAATTACAGCTCATCAGTGAGACCTTTCTTGGTTGGGCACGGTGGCTCATGCCTATAATCCCAGCAGTTCGGGAGGCCAAGGCAGGTGGATCACTTGAGGTCAGGAGTTCGAGACCAGCCTGGTCAACATGCGGAAGTCCTGTCTCTATTAAAAATACAAAAATGAGGCCAGGTTGGGTGGTCCACGCCTGTAATCCTAGCACTTCAGGAGGCCAAGGTGGGGGGATCACCTGAGGTCAAGAGTTCAAGACCAGCCTAGTCAACATGATGAAACCCCATCTCTACTAAAAATACAAAAATCAGCTGGGTGTGGTGGCAGGCGCCTGTAATCCCTGCTACTCGGGAGGTTAAGGCAGGAGAATTGCTTGAACCTGGGAGGTAGAGCTTGTAGTGAGCCAAGATCATGCCACTGCACTCCAGCCTGGATGACAAACCAAGGCCCCGTCTCAAAAAAAAAGAAAAAAAAAAAAGAAAAATTAGCTGGGCATGGTTGTGCATGCCTGTAATCCCAGCTCCCAGGAGGCTGAGGCAGGAGAATCACTTGAACCCAGGAGGCAGAGGTTGCAGTGAGTCAAGATCGCACCACTGTACTCCAGCCTGGCAGCCTGGGCAACAGAGCAAGACTGTCTCAAAAATAAAACAAAACAAAAAAAAACAATGAAACCTTTCTTGCCATCCAATCTGACGTAGCCACTGCATCTGTCTCAATTATATCCTCCAACTTTATTTTTATATTTTTTATTGTGTCTTACACCACTAGACAATAAGAGTACCATCTCTGCCTGACTAACTCATCATTTTCCCAGCACCTGAACCAAACATGCTCAGTACATACTGCTTGGATGAATGAAAGCATCTTCAAAGAATCCAGATTTGTGGTGCATGAGATAAAGTAACCTGCTTAAATAGGTCTTATTCACAGCAGCACAGTCCCTTAATGAGACTTTTTAAAATAGATTGTCACCCTCTCCGATAGCCTGGTCATGGAGAGCTGCCCACGGCACTGCCGGTGGGAAAGCAAACCAGTTACTTGGTCTTGTTCAGACTTCAATTTTGCTTCTCCACCCTGTTACCTAAACCAGAAACCCACTCCCACACCAATTAATAAGTCCTGTCAATTCTGTCTTCTATGGAAGACAAGCCCAACATTGCTGTCACTGTCTTTTAGCAGAATCATTCCAGTATCCCTTCAGAAAACAATCTCTCCTGATCCCAGTGACTTTTCAGAAAACTGCCCCTAGATATAAGGACCCAAAACTATGCCACAGTCGGACATGGCCTCTGAGCACCCTGAATGCAGCAGAATAATACAATAATAATGATGGAGGGCAGGTGAGCCCCACAACTGGGGCTTAACCTGGGAGGGTTCTTGGCTTTGCCCAGGAAAGAATTCAAGGGCCAGCCAGGTGTGTGAGACAGCAACTTTGTTTTTTAATAGTCACAGAATATCTATTTACTTACTTACTAATTCACTGTATTGTTTCTTCCAACTTTTAAGTTCAGGGGTACATGTGCACGATGTGCAGGTCTGTTTTGCTACCGAGGTAAATGTGTACCATGGTGGTTTTCTGCACGGATCATCCCATCACCCAGGTATTAAGCCCAGCATCCACTGGCTATTCTTCCTGATGCTCTCCCTCCTAACAACCTCCACCACCCAACAGGCCCTGGTGTCTGAGTGTGTGTGTATCCACGTGTCCCTATGTTCTCATCACTTAGCTCCCACTTATAAGTGAGAACATGCAGTATTTGGTTTTCAGTTCCTCTGTTTGCTAAGGATGATGGCCTCCAGCTCCATCCATGTCCCTGCAAACGACATGATTACATTCCTTTTTACGGCTGCATAGTATTCCATGGTGTACATGTACCACATTTTCTTTATCCAGTCTATCATTGATGGGCATTTAGGATGACTCCATGTCTATGCTACTGTGAATGGTAGACAGCAACTGTCATTGAAGCAGCAGCATACAGCAGCAGAGACGCTCCTTCTGGTGGAGCAGGGCTACTCCCTAGGCAGTGTGTCCAGGGTGGCAGCCCAGCAGCTGTGCTGTAGGCATATTTATACCCACTTTTAGTTGCATGCAAATTAAGGACAGTTTATGCAGAAATTTATAGAAATAGGATAGTAACTTCCAGGTGGTTGGGTCATTGCCTTGGAAAGGGGCCATAACTTCCAGTTGTTGCCATGGCAATGGTAAACTGACATGGTGCACGGTGGGTGTGTCTTATGGAAAGCTGCTTCGGCCCCAGCCCTGTTTTAGCTGGTCCTCAATTTGGTCCAGTGCCTGAGCCCCACCTCCAGTGTGGAGTCCCACCTCCTACCTCAATAATAATAGAAAAGGTTGGATGTCATTTACTCCCATAGCATCCCCTGTGAGGGACCATAAGTCAATTCCTGCCACTGAAATCCCCTGGACTGCCTAATTCCTGTCTGTTCCCTGCCTGGTTCTTCAGGGATGCTCTTAATTCTGTGAGTTTCCATCAATATTTCTAATGCAATCTTTGTCGACATTGTTACCAGACTTAAGCTTCTGTTGCTTGCAACCCAAGGATCCTAACTGACAATTCTCCTGTTGGTCAAATTCATCCCGTCTTCTCCATCCTCCCCCCCGTGGCCTCATCGGCCTGGCCTGGCCTGGCCTTCAGAGCCAGCTTCCTCCCTGGTATCCACGTTTCCAGTCTTCCCAGTGCCAAATCCACTCACCACAAAGTCTCAAGCCAAATCAGACCATGCCACCCTAACGGAGAAATGCTGAGCCCCTGGTCCTGACCAAAGGCCCCCATTTGTCTTTCTGGTCTCTTCTTTTGTACTTCCCTGTATCAACTTTTAAGCACCAAGAACTCCAAATTAGCAGCTGCTTCCTCATATTCTCCATGTGTTTAGTTTAAGCCTTTCCCACCCTTTCCTCTGCACCGGCATAGCCATTAAAAGCTAACTACGTCCTAATCATTCTTTAAACTCAGCTCAGACATCACCTCCACCCTTGCCTAGCTACCATCCATCTCTGCTCACATATGTGCAGCCCGAACACGTGGTCTGCCCTCCCCACTAATCTGTGAATTTTTTGATGACAGGCACTGTGTCATCTTCATCTCTCCATCCGTACTACATAGCAGGCACTGAATTAATGTTAGTTGAACGTTAAATGATTAAAAACATAATTCACATTGAAAAACCACAGGTTGGATGCGACAGTGGCATTTCCCTTTTCCTCCTTTTGAACCACATTTGGAATTACCCTCAAACCGAGGGTTCTGAGGAATCTGCCAACGCTCTGCTAATCCTGAAGGATGGTTTCATGGCTTAAGAGTCAGAACTCACACTGTTTTCACAAGCATCAGAGGCTGTTGCTGGTCGCGCTGCTTAACAGTTCTCAATCATGGAAGGACATTTCAGACACTCTGACTACACCAATGGAAGCCCCAAGTGAGGGGCTAAGGTGCCATCCATCCTACATCAACATGGGTACAGAAAGGGGATATGCAAAAAAGAAAAAAGAAAAAAAAAAGCTTATCATCAAACTTCAAACCAGTCTGGGCTCAAGGCGGCACAGGCACACTTGAGAAGAGAACGCTTTGGTGTAGGATTCTCCTTCCTCCGCAGACCAACCGCACAAGACACAGCTCCTCTTGTGCCTCCGTTTCCCTACCAGGAGTGAGGAAGGAGATGCTGACCTAGATTCACTCAACGAACACGGACGGGGCACCCACTCTTGTGCCTGACTCTGAGCAAGTCACTGCAGGTCAAAAGTTCCCAAACGCTCTTCCTGTCACAAGGAAGCGGTGTGGAAAGTGTGCGGCGCGAAGGACGGAAACGCAGCCCGTCAGCACCCAGTCGTAACCCTGCTTCTGTGCTGCAGGTGACACAGCCCCAGGAAAAGTTATTTCACCTCCCTTAGCATCCATTTCCAAACAGGAAAAATGAGGAATACCCATTTTTATACTCATGACATGAGCTCACAGGTGTGAAAGGCTCTGGGACACGAGTGGGACCTCAGAACTCTGAATTAAGGGGCCCTCAAAGGCTTTAAACGTCCAAAGTTCCATCACTCAGAATTTTTCTCGTGATGAGAACTAGTGCCCCCTTCTGACACCCGGCGGGCACTGCATGGTTGTCAGTACAAGAATGTGGTCAAAGACACCGGGGCACACGCCCCAACAAGAGGAGGGGCCAGCCACAGATCCCCTCCCCTGCTGGTGACCCTCCCGAGGCCACTGGCTATGAAAAAGGCATTTCTAAAAGGGACCCCAGCCCTGCCCAATATTTAAGGAGGAATCAGAAGCCACCCACTGGGGAGATAAATGTAAAACTCAACAAAAGAACAGCTGTCATCCACCCCCGGCCCCGTCCCACCCCCTCCCCTTACAGAGGAAAGGGCGTCCTGTGTACCCGTCAAGTCTTGCCCGTCCGTTTCTCAGCAGAACCAGCTGAATTAAATTATTTCCTTTCTAAAAAGCCCTTATCCTGCACCCTAGCTGAAGGCCTGGTTACTGGCAATAGTTGCTTTCAGAGTTCAGGGAAAGGTGACATCTTGGTGAACAATTCTAAGAGGATTTAGCTCTCTGCCAAAAACATATCGTGAGGATTGGATTTCCAAAGAGCTTTGTTTTCATTACTCCACTTAGATACACCCAGTAACCAACTTCACTGTCGTAGAACAGCTTCTCAGTAAACAGCTCCACGCAGCTCCTGCCATGAACACCCACACGTCTGCAGTGAACTCAAACAGAGCCCTCCACGGGGCTTCCACCAGGGCAGGCCGCTGGGGAAACACGGCTCAGGGCATGCTTGGGGCTTTGGCCGGGGACCCCACCGATTGCCTGAGGAACCAGCAAAGTTATGCAGTTCCTGGAGCCCAGGAATGAATCCTAAACTGGGCGTGGTGACAGAACTGCAAGGCTGAGAGGTCTGAGAGGACACCTGGGCATCAGTACACACAGGTGGCAGATAAAAATCGAGCCTCCACATTCTTCTTCTAACACCTCCTCCCACCCCACAAAAATGAAATAAAACCACCAACAAGCCAGGGAGGAGAGCTGGAATCGGGCGCCTATGAAAACACGTCCTGTTCTAGCCTCAAGACAATTTCACACCAAATGGCTTTAAATTCCTTTCCAAAAGCTCTGATGCCTGAATTGAAAAATAATTTCCCTTTTTGAGCAAAAGTCAGCAGTTAAAGAAGCAGAACCTGAAAATCCTAGGAGCTCTTGAGTTCTCACATGTGCACAAATGTTGCGTTTGTCTGCACACCAGCAGCGCAGAAATTTACCCATTCTTTCTGAGAAGGTCATCTCAACTCTGTCGCAGAGGTTACTGTGGGGCACTCTAGAATGTAGTTATTATCAACACTAAACAGACTTCCCAGCCACATGCAGCCGGCGCTAAGCTGCTATTCCCTGAGCCCAAGAAAGTCTTTTTTTTTTTTTTTTTTTTCCCCAGAAAGCCGGCTCAGGGCCTGGGGACGGCTGGCGCCCCAGTCTTGGCACCCAGGGAACTGCAGGCACCGCTTCACCCGGGAGCTAAGGGCTTCGACCCAAATGGAAGAAAGGCGCCTTCCTCACACAAGCCTCGTCCAAGAAAAAAGAGCAGTGGGAAGCCGCGGTGGGGTGGCGGCCCGGGCGCACGTGGCCCGAGGCTACGACGAAGCCGATGCCCTCGGCGCCCCCGGCCCGTCGGAACGCTGCGTCCCCCGTTCGCCCTCGCCCTGAAGCCGGCCCAGAACTACCTGCTGCTGCCTGGGCGCCCTCGGACCAAGTCTCGGGAAGTTCACTCCGCGTTGAGCTAGTCCGGGGAGACTGGGCACCCGAGTAAACCCAGACTGCCCGCGGAAGACGCAGGCCACCCCTGCCCAGGCGCCAGACTCGTCCGGCTGCTGGGGGCTCGGGGACTGGGTCCCAGCCGGACTGCAGAGGCCTCTCCGGTTACCCCTTGCACCCCGGCGCCCCCGGACCCGGGCGGGTGGCAGCCAGGAGCGTGCGCCCAGGAAGGCGAGCAGTCGGCGCCTGGGCTAGAGAGGGAGTGAACCCTGCCTCCCGCCTCCCCCGATCGCCATGACTCCCTCCGGCTTCCCGAGGAGACCTGGCTGCCGCCGGGCGCTCCCACCTGGGCTGCGGTGCGGCTCCGGGTCCCCTTTCCTCCCTCCCCACCGCCCGGGCGCGCGCAGCCTGGTGGCCACCGGCGCCTGGGGGCAGAGGAACGGCTGGCAACCTCCGGCGCGCACGGTGCCGGGACACCCGAGTGAGCCGCGGCCCTTCCCCACCCCACACCCCCAGGCCGGCGGCCAGGAGGCAGCTCCACCGAGGGCAGGGGGTCCGGGCCGCCGCAGCCGCCGGGAGGGAACGGTGTCGGAGCCAACAGGTCCGGGAGGCGCCGTCCGCGGATCGCCCGCCCACTCCGAGCACGGGGGCCCGCGACAGCCCGGGGGTTTGGGCGCCCGGGAGAGGGGCGAGGACCCCGGGAAGAGGGAGGAGAGGTCGCGCGCGGGGCGGGGAGCGGGCGGCCGCACTCACCTCACGCTGCGCCGGGGCCCCGCAGCCCGGCAGCCGACGCGCCTCCGCACCGCGCGGGGGGCTTCCTCCGAGGCCGGCAGGGAGGGGGCGGTGCGGAATGGAGGCGCCGCGCCGGCAGCGCTCAGCGTCTCGCTCACACCCCCCGCCGGCAGCCGCGTCCTCGCGCCGGCATCTTCGCTGCCACCGCCGGCTCCCTCGGCGCCCCCGGGCCGCTCCCCACGCGCGCGCCGGGACCGGCACTAGCCCCTCGCCGACTCGGAGCGCGGTCTGGGCGCGAGCCTCCCTGTCTGTGTCCTCCGCTCCCGCCTGGGGACGCGTGCCCTGCACCCCGCACCCCGCCCCGCGCGCTCCTCTACCCCTCCCGCTGCCGCCGGCCGCGCGGGCTCAGCCCATGTGCGCGGCTGCCGCGCTGCGCCCCGGAGCGCAGTGGCCAAGGCCCTGCCGGAGTTGCGCGCCCCAGAAACTCCATGCAGCTCCGGCCTCCTCCCGGCTCCTCCTCCCTGGCGGCTACGTCCCCCTCCGCCCGCGCCCGCGCTCGCGCTCCGGAACCGGGTTCTAGGCTCGCCTCGGCAGCCTGCGCCCCGGCTCCTCCGAGGGTCGAGGAGCCCCCACCCCCACCCCCACCCTCCGCCTCTCCAATGGCTCCCTCGGTTTCCAGGCAGCGCAACCTGAGGAACGCCTCGGCGCGCGCGCACTCACACTCGCGCGCACACACACACGCACACACTCGCGCGCACATGCACGGCACACACAGGCAGCCCGCGGGGGGCGGGCGGGCGCTGGGCAGACGGCGCTCCTTCCTTCCCTTCCCGAAGGCGCTGCCCACGTTAACTCCGCAAACTGCTGCTCGTCGGCACAAGGCAGCTCGCCCCGCGCCAGTCGCCTTCGCTACTTTATCCCGGTGCCCACGTCCCAGGGCCACGGTCACACCTGAGACCAGGGGAAGGCAGGGCGCCAGGGCGGAGGGGCCGATGGCCCGAACTGCGGGGGTGGGGGGTGCCGCGTGACCGCCCCGGCAACGTCCAGGGAGGCACCAATGCCGCGGGGCATCGCCCACCCACCACGGATCCCCCCTCCAGGGCCTCAGAACACGTGGCGGGGCCCCCACTTCTCCCAAGGTCACAGGATGGATCTGATGGGAGGGAGAGGGCGCTTGGGCACAGGTGTGAGCTACAGATTCGCAGACCGTCCGCAACCTGCCCATGAGCCGACCTCTGCTGGGTCTCCGCCCAGGCAGCCCCCTCTCTCCCGGCCCCGGGTCTCAAGGGCAATGCATTTGCTCGGAGTCAGCAGTCGCCTTTCCCAGTCCCCACCTGTCTGCCTCCCAGGGGCTGACGGAGTACACAGCGCAACCAAGGTTTGTCTTGGCAAGAGAAAGAATCAAAGCAGCAAGGTGGGTCTCAGACTGTCCCGTAGGCAGATTAGACGCTTGCCAGTCCCTTTCTGCTGCCCCCAAGGCTGTGCCAATAAAGAAGGAACAACAAACCTGGCTGAAGCAGGCTAGTCTTTCCTCACAGCACCCTCCTTTCCCGGGTCCCCAGTTTCTTGTACCCTCTTGGAGGCAGAAAGACTGCTCACCAGCTCAGATGCCTCTGATTCCAGAACCAGAGAAAAGATACATGTGAAAATGCTCACACCAATCAGGAACAAAAGCAGCCAATGCTGCTGTAAGCGGCTCCTCCAAACAGCTCAGCAATCACCTCTCCACTGTCTGGTTCAACTGCCAGGAAAGTTTGGGCATGATTTTTCTGCCAGCCAGCAGCACAATCAGGGTCGTGTGTGTGTGTGTGTGTGTGTGCGCGCGTGTGTGTGTACCTTCTGGCCTGTCACCTGGGCGTGGCTTCACAGTCCCTGAAGCACTCGTGGGTGACACGCCTTTGGCATGTACCATTTGCTAACCTGTATTATTACTATCTTGTGTGGACCCTACATCTCTAGTAATCTTTTTTAATTTTTTTATTTGTTATTCTCGTAGGTACATGGTAGGCATACATGCTTGTGCGGTACACGAGAAGTTTTGATACAGGCATGCAACGTGAAATAGGTGCATCATGGAGAACAGGGTATTCATCCCCTCAAGCATTTATCCTTTGAGTTACAAACAATCCAATTACACTCTTTAGGTTATTGTAAAATACATGAGTTATTATTGACTATAGTCACCCTGTTGTGCTACCAAATAGATCTTATTCATTCTGACTTTTCACCGATTAACCATCCCTACCTACCCATCCCCCTCACCGCCCACCCAACGCCCCTCACCCTTTCCCGCCATAGGCTCTCTATGTCCATGAGTTCAATTGTTTGATTTTTTTTTTTTTTGAGACAGTCTCACTCTATTGCCCCAGCTGCAGTGCATTGGCGCAATCTCAGCTCCCTGCAATCTCCATTCCCCAGGTTCAAGTGATTCTCCTGCCTCAGCCTCTTGAGTAGCTAGGATTACAGGCACGCACCAGCACGCCAGGCTAATTCTTTGCATTTTTAGTAGAGACGGGGTTTCACCTTGTTAGCCAGGCTGGTCTCGAACTCCTGACCTCAAGATCCATCCACCTCAACCTCCCAAAGTGCTGGGATTACAAAATTGTTTTGATTTTTAGACCCCATAAATAAGTGAAAACATGTGATATTTGTCCTTCTGTGCCTGCCTTATTTTACATAACGTAACAATCTCCACTTCCATCCACGTAGTGACAAATGACTGGATCTCATTCTTTTTTATGGCTGAATAGTGCTCCGTTGTGTACTCGTACCACATTTTCTTAATCCACTCATCTGTTGATGGACAGCTGGGTTGCTTCCAAATCTTAACTCTTGTAAGCAGTGCTGCAACAAACATCAGAGTGCAGATACCTGTTCAATACACTACTGTCTTTTCCTTGGGGTATACACTCAGCAATGGGATTGCTGGATCATATGTTCCCTAGCAGTCTCAAAACTGAGATGGAACAGGCACCACTCTTAGGGACTTACAGGGTACCCCTCCCCTACCCCAGCATGAAAACACAGAAAATCTTGAGTTCCTTCAAAGAAATTCCAGGCACCTAGCTAGCCCTGAGAAGTAAACCAGCAACTTGATAAGCAAGAAGGTAACTGTAGCTTAAAACAATAGCCAAGAAAGTTAGATTCAGGAAAGTTTTTGTTTCCTGTATCAGTCTGTTCTCATGCTGCTAATAAAGACATACCCAACACTGGGTAATTTACAAAGGAAAGAAGTTTAATGGACTCAGTTTCACATGGCTGGGGAGGGCTCACAATCATGGCCGAAGGTAAAGGAGAAGCAAAGGCATGTCTTACATGGTGGCAGGCAAGAGAGGATGTGCAGGGGAGCTCCCATGGATAAAACCAGCAGATATGTAAGACTTACTCACTACCACGAGAATAGTATGGGGGCAACCTGCACCCGCGATTCAGTTACCTCTCATGACTTAGGGACTTGTGGTGGGGATCCCCACCCCTATCCCTAAGTGGGAATCATGGGAGCTACAAGTCAAGATGAGATGTGAGTGAGGACACAGTCAAACCATATTATTCCCTATGGAATCTAAACAAAACATCTTAGTGTACGTCCTTGAGTTTTCCAGAAACCTGGACCCCATTAAACTGATCAATTAGCACACAGACCTCAGATAAGGGGAAACTGAGAGCTAAACTCTAACTGTGGTTCTTGTTCTAAATTTCTTCCTGAGGGGTCTGGAGGAAGCCACACCTACAGGCCAGAGTGAACATTCTTTTCTGCAGACCCCATATTTTTAGACAAAGCTTCACCTCCTTAACCAATCACAGATCAGAAAATCTTTGAACTCACCTATGACATTTGTAGAGATCGAATCTCCCTATGTTGTCCAGGCTGGTCTCGAACTCCTGGCCTCAATTAATCCTCCCATCCCACCTTCCTAAGTATTGGGATTACTAGTCCCAATGTGAGCCTATGGGGGCCTCTGCTTCCAGATGTCTGGTTTTTTAAATCAAACTAAATGTACAGCCTTCCTGTACTGATTTGTGGCTTTGCCTGTGGCCTCTGCCTCCCAGCTTTAAAAATCCTTCCCTGTAAGCCAACTGGGTAGTTGGGACTTAAGCATGAGCTGCCCAATTCTTCTTGCTTGCTGCCCTGCAAATAAATGCCTTCCTTTCTTCTGCTGCAAAAGCTTGATGTGGATAGCTGGTCTTACCGCACTGGGTGAGCAGCCCCAGTTCCATTCAATAACATGACATGCTTGAGCCACTGGCTGAGCTTTCTGTACCTAGTTCAGACGTGTGCATAGACGCCGAGATGGTTTGGCTCTGTGTCCCCTCCCAAGTCACATCTTGAATTGTACTCCCATAATTCCCACATGTTGTGGGAGGGGCCTGGCGGGAGGTAATTGAATCATGGGGGCGGTTTCTCCCACACGGTTTTCGTGGTAGTGAATAAGTCTCTCCAGATCTGACGGTTTTATAAGGGGAAACCCCTTTCACTTGGCTCTCTCACTCTGTCTCCTGTCTGCTGCCATGTAAGATGTGCCTTTTGCCTTCCACCATGATTGTGAGGCCTCCCCAGCCATGTGGAACTATGAGTCCATTAAATCTCTTTCTTTTGTAAATTGCCCAGTCTCAGGTATATCTTTACGAGCAACGTGAAAATGGACTAGTACAGAAAGTATTATACTTACAGGGGTTTCCACAGTGGGTTGCAGGCAGATGAATAGAGTTGACAGGTTCTCCATTAGATCTTTCCCGCTCATCCCTTAATTGGGATGAATGCTGCATTGTCTAACAATCTGTTGCCTCTGTAAACAATTATTTTGTCACTTTCTAAATGACAACTAGGTCACTAAAATGCCTTGGTAGGGCCAGGCACGGTGGCTGAAGACTGTAATCCCAGCACTTTGGGAGTCCAAGGCAGGCAGATCACTTGAGGTCAGGAGTTTGAGACCAGCCTGGCCAACATGGTGAAACCCTGTGTCTACTAAAAATACAAAAAATAGCTGGGCATGGTGGCAGGTGCCTGTAATTCTCCTGCCTCAGCCCCAGCTACTCTGGAGGCTGAGGCAGGAGAATTGCTTGAACCTGGGAGGAAGAAGTTTCAGTGAGCCGAGATCGTGCCACTGCATTCCAGTCTGGGCAACAGAGCAGGACTCAGTCACAAACAAACAAATGCCTTGGTAAGTGTGGATAACACACACACAGTTCCTGGTAAAATGTAGAGGCCTCCCACATAACCAGAGTGGGAAACATCTGTCCAAAGCTCTCATTCTGCCGTCCCTTCCCGCCTGCATGCATTTGGGCACGGTGTTTGTTCTCTCTACATCTCACTGCCCTCACCTGTAAAATGGGGGTAATTAGAGTATCTATTCCATAAGGTTGTTGAGAAAATTAAATGAGATCATGTGACACAGCAGTGCACCAGTTAACGTGTGTGCAGGCGTAAAGTGAGCGTTCAGTACATGCTGGCTGTTGTTACACGTGAACAGTTAACACGTACCAAAGACCTTACCTTGGGAGGAAAAGGAAAAAAAAATCAAGGATCTTTTGCCTTGGGATACTAAGCTCAGCAAGACTCAGAGCTAGAGAAGGCTAGGCAGTGGCTCACACTTGTAATCCCAATACTTGGGAAGTTCCAGGTGGTAGGATTACGTGAGACCAGCCTGGGCAACATAGGAAGACCCCATGTTTACAAATGATTTGCAAAATTAGCCAGGTGTGGTGGCATGTGCCTGTAGTCCTAGCTACTCAGGAGGCTAAGGTGGAGGAACTTTTGAGCCCAGGAGTTCAAGATTACAGAGAGCTGTGGTCACCACTGCACTCCAGCTTGGGTGAAAGGGCGAAACCCTGTCTCAACACACACACACACACACACACACACACACACACACAACCGGAGGGCTGGATGGCAGACTTCGGCAGTTTCTTGGTCCTCACTGGCCATGAGCATTTTGAGACTTCCACGTTAAGGTCGTTGCAGGTTTACAGGCCCTGGCACTTTTGCTTCAACTTTTATGCGATATATGTGGCAAAAATGTGTCAGCTCCTTCCTACGAAAACACCAAAGAAAATCGTTTACCAATTAACGGAATGGAGGCTAAAATCAACACAGAACGAAATGAACAGGAGGGACTTCGCCTTGGCGGCATTTGTAGCTGAATTTAGCATACGTTCTCCTTCTAACCTAGAATAGTAAAGCCCTCTAGGAAACAGCGAGGAGTCAATTTCAACTTCCTTCTGCCACCTGCCTCTGGCTTTGGGATTCAGAGTTACACAAACCAGACACCGAGACAAGTGCTACCTTGTGATGATCCTCCAGTAAATGTCCCCTTCCTTTATCTTGTCTTATTTTACCAGCAGTAAATACATCTACTTCCAGTGCCCAAGACACCCAACGGCAGAGGGTGATGAAAAGATTCATCGCACTCTGAATAGAAATAGGTAGAAGTAGGAAAAAAAAATCATTTGGGTAAATATATGTTGGAGGGTAAAATGTTTCACATATTCCATCAACGTATGGAATCCAGGACGCACTAAATTCTTCACCACACATAGTCCCCACTGTGTGGGCAGGGGTTTTGCAGTGGTTTGTTTTGCAGTAATTGATAACAGGAACAAAATTTGGTATCTGGAAGGAGACTGCTACTGTAACAAAAACTTAAAATGCTGGATTTGGGGTTCAGCAATGAGAAGAAGCTACACCTGCCTCGAAAGACTATGAATGGAGGTTGCAAGGACCTTTGGGAAACTTGGAGGAAGCATGAAGGGCACAGAGAGTGCTTATTGGAAGCTGGAGGAAAGAATGCCTGAGTGAGGTCCCAGCAGAACACTTAGCAAAATTGCTGCCTGTAACTATATGACCACTGGTCTCCTGGGCGAGGTGGCTCACGCCTGTAATCCCAGAACTTCGGGAGGCCAACGCGGGCGGATCACTTGAGGTCAGGGGTTTGAGACCAGCCTGGGCAACATGGAAAAATCCCGTCTCTACTAAAAATACAAAAAATTAACCAGGCAGGGTGGCACACGCCTGTAATCCCAGCTACTCGGGAGGCTGAAGCAGGAGAATTTCCGGAACCCAAGAGGCGGAGGTTGCAGTGAGCCAAGATCATGCCACTGCACTCCAGCCCAGGACACAGAGTGAGACTCCATCTAAAAACAACAACAACAAATCAATGGCAAGGACACCTGATGACCTCATGGATCCGACTAAGGTGATTTCCAAGTGGAAAAATAGAAGATGCCAGCTGGATTTTTCCAGATGCAGGTGAGAAAAGATAAGCCGGGAGAGATTAATTGAAGAAGAAGCTATTCAGGTGTTTTAGTAGAATTGAGATGGAAAAGCAAGGAACCCGGGTCTGCTGGGTGGGAATGGACTACTGTTTCTCACTGTGGTGTCTCCAGGCAAAATCTTTCAAATCTAGGGCAGTAAAGTCTGGTCTCTGGGAAAGATGAACTCAGGATGGGGCTGTCCGATCCTTTGTTAAGGCCTCAGACACATTTAACCTCATGCCCGAGAGAACTTCGACCTGTCTTAAAGACACTGTGCCTCATTCAGCAGCTTCGCAGGAGCCTAAAGGTAAAGAAAGGTCGATTGTTTTTTCATTTATTTATTTATTCATTTATTTTGAGACAGAGTCTCACTCTGTTGTCCAGGCTGGAGTGCAGTAGTGATTTCGGACAGGAAAAGAGAGCCAGGGAGACAGAGAGAGGCTTTCCAGCCCCTGCTGTGAGAGGCTTCCCAGAGGAGGCTGGAGAATCTGTGGGGAGAGGCCAGTCTCCCCACCATGCGCTGTCAGAATTCCCAATCCGCAGAAGTACGGGGGCAGTCATAAATTATTGTGTTAAGTAACTGCGTTTTGGGATGAATTTTTGTTATGCAGCAATAAATAACCAGAAAAAATTTGATTTACTAACTTAGAAAGATGTCAAAAAATGTGTTGTAAAATGAAAAAAGTTAATGGCAAAATAGCATGTACGGCGCCACTTTTGAAAAAAGAAAACTTTGTATATGGAATCCATGTACACATAATATATGTGCACAGAATGTAATTCCAATGCTTTATGCTAACTACCTCTGGAGAACCAGTATTGAGGGGATGAATACATATATATATATATAATGTATATCTTTTCTTTATGTATATAAATATTTATACATTTTTATATATGTTTATTATTAAATAGCTTTTTATAAGTTAAATATAAATGGTTTTTTACTTTTAAAAAAAATTTTTCAAAAAGTATATTAGCCAGCCAAAAAATGGAACCAAAGTTAAATATTTATATATAAAAATATAAATATGTAATATTTAAGTATATATTACAAATGTTTACATATTTATAATGCATTAGGTAATACTACATATTATATGGTATATAAAATTATGATAGAATATTATATAATACACATATATTTTATATATTATTACATAATATGTATATATTATATAATACATGTATATTATGATTATGTAATATAATTATATTATATAATAGGATGTATGATATATAAGTATATATATTATGCATGAATATAATAGTACATATAATATAAACATGTGCCATTATATTAATATATATTACATAATTCACTGTTTATATATTTTTATATAAATATTAATACAATTAAAATAATTATGTATGACTATAGAAATATATATATTTATACATTACATAAATATGTGGCATTTCTATAAATAAGAGTACTATAATTATATATTTATGTTTATATATAATTATAAACGATTATACTATATAAACATATATGAATGTTCTATCAAGCATTTTTATATCAGCTTCTTTTTAATGAAAAAAACAGTTTTGCATTAACTTTATTTCAAAGCAATAAATATGTGATATAGGCCCACAAAAAGAATAACATAGTCACTGCCTTAAGAAAATGACTAAGGATTTATTCTGTTACAGGATTATTAATGAAAAAAGATTACATTCACACATATGCTGATAATCTTTTAATTTTCTAAAATTCAGACCAGACAAAACCCAACATATTAACAAAGGGAAAAAAAAAAAGTCAAGGTTGGCTTCAGAGGTGAAGAAAACACTAGATCACAAAAGGAAAAGGAACCAATACTCTCAGAGGGTAAAATGGTCTCACCCATCCAGGGCTTATATATTCAGTTAGGATATTCTGTATGAAAGTAAGAGAAAGCTATTTTCCTAATGAAATAGGTCAGAATGTAAATATCTGTTTGGTTTCTCTGAAAAACAAAAAACAACTCAGAAACATGTGTTAGCCAAAAAACTGGAATGGAAGTTATGACTTCAAGAATAGCATCAGAAAACCAGGGAGGAAAGGCGTTTGTGTGAATGACGCTGGCGTTCTCTGAGGGCTTTCCTTTTAGATGTTAGCTCATTTCCAAGTAGCACTGAGCCACAATGCCTAAAGAAAGTAACATCTTAGGGGTCCTCCGAGTATCACAGGCATAGAAGGAAAAGGAAACCTTGGAAAAGTGGAGGCACCCCTCTTCTCCACTATCTCCCTAAAGGCATTCATTCGCTTGTCTTGAAACTGCACATGGTGAAGGGTTAAAAAGAGAGAGAGAGAGAAGGAAAGGAAGAGAGAAAGAAAGAGAAAGAGGAAGGAAGGAGGGAGAGAAAGAAAAAGAAAAGAAAGGAAAGGAAGGAAGGAGGCAGGGAGGGAAAAGAAAAAGAAGAAAGGAAGAAAAGAAAGGAAGGAAGGAGAAGAAAAAGAGAAAGAAAAAGGAAGGAAGGAAAAGAAAAAGAGAAAGAAAAAAAGGAAGGAGGGAAGGAGGGAGGGAAAGAGAGAAGAAAGGAAAGGATAGAAAGAAAAGGAAGAAAGGAAAGAAGCAGCACGTAAGAGGCTAAGAAATGAAGGAGAATTCCTGGGAAGCTGGAGTCTATAACCTCCCTAGGAGGAGGCGCACTGATAAACACCCCAGGGTTTCAGTTGGAGCTCTTGAAATCCTACATGCATTAAAATTAAGGGCAAACCAAAAGCCTGTGGAGGATCAAGTTCAGCCTTAAATCATCTCAATAACTGATCAGCCGAAAAGGATCTGTACGTACCCTAAATGCCTCCTGAGTGAAAAGGTAAATCTGAGGAGAGAGAACAAATGTATAGTCACTGTATGTGGCATTTAATCAAAAATCAACAGACATATCTGGAAAAAGAACCAAATGAAGAAAAAATAAAGAGAAACAACAGACATAAAACGTAGGAAATCCAGATACTGGAGTTATATAAAACAGACATTAAAACAATTGTGGGCTGGGCCAAGATGGCCAAATTAAAAACATCTTGGGAGCACAGTTCCCACAAGACCAACACAAAACAGAGGTACCAGGTTCATTTCAATGGGACTGGTTGGACAGAGGGTGTAGCCCAAGGAGGGCAAACCGAGGCAGGGCAGGGCACTGCCTCACCTGGGAAGTGCAACTGGCTGGAGGTCGGTGGCTTTTCCACTCTGGTACTCTGTCCAGATACTGCACTTCTCCCACGGCCTTTGCAACCACAGCTCAGGAGATTCCCGCCAGGCTGAAACAGGCCACGAGTTACCAGCACAGATCTGAGCAGCAGCTCCAGCCAGCACTGTGGGTTCTCAGCACAGATCTGGTGGACGTTTTGAACAGACTGACAAAATGGATAAAAAGTCAAGACCTACTGGTGTGCTGTGTTCAGGAGACCCATCTCATGTGCAGACTCACATAGACTCAAAATAAAGGGATGGAAGAAGATTTACCAAGCAGATGGAGAAAGGAAAAAAAAAAAAAAAGCAGGGGTTGCAATCCTAGGCTCTGATAAAACGGACTTTAAACCAACAAAGAGCAAGAGACAAAGAAGGGCATTACGTAATGGAAAAAGGATCAATGCAACAAGAAGAGCTATCCTAAATAAATATGTATCCAATACAGGAGCACTCAGATACATAAGGCAAGTTCTTAATGACCTACAAAGAGACTTAGACTCCCACACAATAATAGTGGGAGACTTTAACACTCTACTCTCAATATTAGACAGATCAACGAGATAGAAAATCAGCAGGATTTCCAGGACTTGAACGCAGATCTGGAGCAAGCAGACCTAATAGACATTTACAGAACTCTCCACCCCAAATCCACAGAATATACGTTCTTCTCAGCACCACATCACACCTACTCTAAAATTGACCACGTAATTGAAAGTAAACCACGCCTCAGCAAATGCAAAAGAACAGAAATCATAACAAACAGTCTCTCAGACCACAGTGCAATCAAATTAGAACTCAGAATTAAGAAACTAACTCAAAACCACACAACTACATGGAAACTGAACAACTGGCTCTTGAATGTTGACTGGATAAACACTGAAATGAAGGCAGAAATAAAGATGTTCTTCAAAACCAATGAGAACGAAGACACAACGTACCAGAATATCTGGGACACATTCATACCAATGTCTAGAGGGAAATTTATAGCAATAAATGCCCACATGAGAAGCACAGAAAGATCTAAAATCGACACCCTATCATCAAAATTGAAAGAGCTAGAGGAGCAAGATCAAAAAAATTCAAAAGCTAGCAGAAGACAAGAAATAACTAAGATCAGAGCAGATCTGAAGGAGATAGAGACACAAAAAAACCCTTCAAAAAATCAATAAATGCAGGAGCTGGTTTTTTGAAGAGTAACAAAATAGACTGCTAGCCAGACTAATAAAAAAGAAAAGAGAGAAGAATCAAATAGATGCAATAAAAATGATAAAGGGAATATAACCACCAATTCTACAAAAATATAAACTACCATCAGAGATTACTACAAACAACTCTATGCACATAAACCAGTAAATCTGGAAGAAACAGATAAATTCCTGGACACTTACACTCTCCTAAGACTAAACCAGGAAAAAGCTGAATCCCTGAATAGACCAATAACAAGGTCTGAGGTTGAGGCAGCAATTAATAGCCTACCCACCAAAAAGCACCCAGGTCCAGATGGGTTCACAGCCGAATTCTACCAGATGTACAGAGGAGCTGGTACCATTCCTTCTGAAACTATTCCAAATACAAAAAGAGGGAATCCTCCCTAACTCATTTTATGAGCCCAATATCATCCTGATACCAAAACCTGGCAGAGACACAATCAAAAAAGAAAACTTTGGACCTATATCCATGATGAATATCGATGCAAAAATCTTCAATAAAATACTGGCAAACCGATCGCAACAGCACATCGAAAAGCTTATCCATCACAATGAAGTAGGCTTCATCCCAGGGAAGAAAGGCTGGTTCAACATACGCAAGTCTATAATCGTAATTCACCACATAAACAGAACCAAAGACAAAAACCATATGATTATCTCAATAGATGCAGAGAAGGCCTTTGACAAAATTCAACAGACCTTTATGCTAAAAACTCTCGGTAAACTAGGTATCAATGGAAAGTATCCCAAAATAATAAAAGTTATTTACAACAAACCCACAGCCAGTATCATACTGAATGGGCAAAAACTGGAAGCACTCCCTTTGAAAACTGGCATTGGACAAGGATGCCCTCTCTCACCACTCCTATTCAATATAGTATTGGAAGTTCTAGCTGGAGCAGTCAGGCAAGAAAAAGAAATAAAGAGTACTCAATTAGGAAAGGAGGAAGTCGAATTGTCTCTATTTGCAGACGACATGATTGTATATTTACAAGACCCCATTGTCTCAGCCCAAAATCTCCTTAAGCTGATAAGCAACTTCAGCAAAGTCTCAGGATACAAAATCAATATGCAGAAATCACAAGCATTCCTATCCACCAATAACAGACAAACAGAGAGCCAAATCATGATCGAATTCCCATTCACAATTGCTACAAAGAGAATAAAATACCTAGGAATACAACTAACAAGGGATGTGAAGGACCTCTTCAAGGAGAACTACAAACCACTGCTCAGGAAATAATAAGAGAGGACACAAACAAATGGAAAAACATTCCATGCTCATGGTTAGGAAGAATCAATATTGTGAAAATGACCATACTGCCCAAAGTAATCTATAGATTCAATGCTATCCCCATCAAGCTACCACTGACCTTCTTCACAGAACTAGAAAAAAAAAAACACTTTAAACTTCATGTGAAATCAAAAGAGAGCCCGCATAGCCAAGACAATCCTAAGCAAAAAGAACAAGGCTGGAGGCATCATGCTACCTGACTTCAAACTATACTACAAGGCTACAGTAATCAAAACAGCATGGTACTGGTACCAAAACAGAGATATAGACCAATGGAACAGAACTGAGGCCTCAGAAGTAACACCACACATCTACAACCATCTGATCTTTGACAAACCTGACAAAAACAAGCAATGGGGAAAGGATTCCCTGTTTAATAAATGGTGTTGGGAAAACTGGCTAGCCATGTGCACAAAGCTTAAACTGGACCCCTTCCTTACACCTTACACTAAAATTAACTCCGGATGGATTAACGATTTAAACATAAGACCTAACACCATAAAAACCCTAGAAGAAAACCTAGGCAAAACCATTCAGGACATAGGCGTAGGCAAGGACTTCATGACCAAAACACCAAAAGCATTGACAACAGAAGCCAAAATAGACAAATGGGATCTAATTAAACTTAAGAGTTTCTGCACGACAAAAGAAAAAATCATCAGAGTAAACCGGCAACTAACAGAATGGGAAAAAATTTTTGCAATCTACCCATCTGACAAAGGGCTAATACCCAGAATCTACAAAGAACTAAAGGAGATTTACAAGAAAAAACAAACAACCCCATTCAAAAGTGGGTCAAGTATATGAACAGACACTTTACAAAAGAAGACATACATGAGGCCAACAAACATATGAAAAAATGCTCATCATCACTGGTCATCAGAGAAATGCAAATCAAAACCACACTGAGATACCATCTCACGCCAGTTAGAATGGCGATCATTAAAAAATCTGGAGACAACAGATGCTGGAGAGGATGTGGAGAAATAGGAACACTTTTACACTGTTGGTGGGAGTGTAAATTAGTTCAACCATTGTGGTAGACAGTGTGGTGATTCCTCAAGGACCTAGAAATAGAAATTCCATTTGACCCAGCAATCCCATTACTGGGTATATACCCAAAGGATTATAAATCTTTCTATCATAAAGACACATGCACACATACGTTTATTGTGCCACTGTTTACAATAGCAAACACGTGGAACCAACCCAAATGCCCATCAGTGATAGACTAGACAAAGAATATGTGGCATATATATGCCATGGAATACTATGCAGCCACAAAAAAGGATGAGTTTATGTCCTTGTAGGGACATAGATGAATCTGGAAACCATCATTCTCAGTAAACTGACACAAGAACAGAAAACCAAACACCACATGTTCTCACTCATAGGTGAGTGTTGAACAATGAGAGCACATGGACACAGGGAGGGGAACACCACACACTGGGGCCTGTTGGGGTGTGGGGGGCTAGGGAGGGATAGCAGGGGGTGGGGAGGTTGGGGAGGGATAACACTGGGAGAAATGCCTGATGTAGGTGATGGGGGGATGGAGGCAGCAAACCAGCATGGCATGTGTGTACCTATGCAACAATCCCACAAGATCTGCACATGTACCCCAGAACTGAAAGTACAATTAAAAAACATTGTAATAGATATTTAAGAAAATGAATGACAAGATAAAGAAATTCACCAGTGAATAACTAGAGTCTATGTATGTATTTTTAATTTCTTTCTTCTTTTATTTTTTATCAAAGTAATTTATAATTGTTAAAGGTCAAATGGCAATTTGTTACACAGAAGTGGAATTAAAAAATAAACATCAAACGGTTCTAAAAGGTCAACTGTGCAAAACAGAGTTCTCTCCTTCCTCCTCTTCATTCCTTTTTCCCAAAGATAATTTACACTTTCAACTAGTTAGTTATATCCGTATTTGGATATTTATAGCCATATTTCTAAATAAGTGATTTTTTAAAAAAATATTTTCTTTTCCGATTACAACACCCAACTGAAGGATGAAGACGTAATATTCTTACTAGTTTCTCCCATGCACACACATACATTCTCTCCTGATTCTCCCATATGTAGTCTTTAGTTTGATCTCTATTCAGTTAAAATTTGTGCATTTACTTTTTATTTATTTATTTATTTATTTTACTTTTTGAGGCAAAGTCTCCCTTTGTCACCCAGGCTGGAGTGCAGTGGTGCCATCTCAGCTCACTGCAACCTCCGCCTCCCGAGTTCAAGTGATTCTCCTGCCTCAGCCTCCTGAGGAGCTGAGATTGCAGGGGTCCGCCACCACACCCAGCTAAGTTTTTGTATTTTTAGTAGAGACGGGGTTTCACCATGTTGGCCAGGCTGGTCTCGAACCCCTGACCTCATGTAATCCACCCACCTTGGCCTCACAAAGTGTGAGATTACAGATGTGAGCCACAGCACCCGGCCAAAATTTGTTTATTGTTAACACAGAATAAAATAGTGATTCTGGAACCAACCAAAAAATAAATAATTAAAATGCACTCAATAGATGTGCTTAAAGCAAATTGGACACAGCGGAGGAGATTAGTGAACCTTAAATCGGTCAGTAAAAAATCTCCTGCTAATGTGTGAGGAGAAGAAAAGGCGGGAATAGAGAAAAGAGAGTCAGAGAGAATCAGAGCACGGTGACGAGTCAAACACGTAACTGAAGTCCACAGAGAAAAGGGGAGAAAGAGTGGGGTGGATGCAATGTCGGCCGATAATTTTCCAAAACCAATAAAGACATAAAGCCACAGATTCAGGAAGTCCTATAAACTCCAAGCAGGATATGTGCAGTGAAATCCACATGAAAGTCGTCATGACATCTTTGTTTTTCAGACGGAATCTCCCTCTATTGCCAGGCTGGAGTGCAATAAAGTGATCTCAGCTCACCAGAATCTCCACCTCCCAGGTTTAAGCAATTCCCCTGCCTCAGTCTCCCAGGTAAGCTGGACCTATAGGCATGCCACAAGCAGGCCCAGCTAATTTTTTGTTTGTTTGTTTTTTAGTAGAGACGAGATATCACCATGTTTGCCAGGATGGTCTCGATCTCCTGGCCTTGTGATCCGCCCGCCTCGGCCTCCCAAAGTGCTGGGATTACAGGCATGTGCCACCACCCCCTTTTAATATTTAACAAAATATTAAAAGCAGCCAGGCCCCCTCTCCTTCACACACACAAACACCTTTCAAAGAAACAATTCACCTGACAGACGACTTGTCAACAAAAATAATAAAAGCTAGTACAACTTAACAATCATTGGTATCATCTTTGATGCACTAAAAGAAAATAGCTATCCACTAAATTCTGAGTGCAGTGAACATGTCCACTAAAAAGAAAACTGAGCAATTTTGGCTTCTATGCTACTAGGTTGTTGCAAAATTAATTGCAGTTTTTGCCATGGAAAGTAATGGTCATAGGGCGCGGTGGCTCACACCTGCAATCCCAGCACTCTGTGAGGCTGAGGCGGATGGATTCCTTGGGAGGTCAGGAGGTGGATGTTGCACTCCAGCCTGGGTGACAAAGTGAGATCCCATCTCAAATAAATAAATAATAAATTTAAAAAAATAAAGGTGAAATAGAGTTTTGCAGATAAACAGTAAAAGAATTTATAGGCCAGACACAGTAGTTCATGCCTGTAATCCTAGCCCTTTGGGAGGCCAAGGCAGGAGGATCACTTGAGACCAGGAGTTCAAGACCAGCCTTGGCAGCTTAGAAAGACTCTGTCTCTATTCAAGAATTTATACCATCAAGCTGAAGTAAATGACAACAGAAACTTACGAATGATAAGGCCTGGGAATTGCAAATATGTGAATAAAAATTAAAGGTTTTGACATCATTTTTAACTTTCTTTAAAAGGCAGTTTACTGTTTAAGACAAAAATAGTATCCAATGCATTTAGGAGATTTCTAAGACATGTATAAGTAAAGCATATATGATAGCTGTCACACAAAGGGAGGCAGGAAATGGGAATACACTATTAAAAGGTGCTCAGCTAATCCATGAAGTAAGTAGTATAACATCATTTGAGATCAGATTGTTATACTTGACGGTGCACATTGTAAACCTCAGAGCACAAGGAGAAACAGCAAATAAGCCAACAGAGAAGTAAATGCAATATTTAAAAAATAATTAATGCCAAAAAAGTCATGAAGAAGGAAAAATGAACAAAGAACAGATGAAACGAGAAAGAAATCAGCCACTCCAGAGGCTGAGGCAGGAGAGTCGCTTGAACCAGGAGGAAGAGGTTGCAGAGAGCTGAGATCGCACCCCTGCGCTCCAGCCTGGGCAGCAAGAGCAAAGCTCCATCTCAAAAAAAAAAAGCAAGGTGGTAGATTTAAACCTAAATGTATCGTGAATTGCATTTAATTTAAAGAGTGTGAACCATTACCAAATTTGACCATATTAAACTTATAGAGCATTATATTAACACAGTCTTTTTTTTTTTTTTTTTTTGAGACGGAGTTTCACTCATGTTACCCAGGCTGGAGTGCAATGGCGCGATCTCGGCTCACCGCAACCTCCGCCTCCCGGGTTCAGGCAATTCTCCTGCCTCAGCCTCCTGAGTAGCTGGGATTACAGGCACACGCCACCATGCCCAGCTAATTTTCTGTATTTTTAGTAGAGACGGGGTTTCACCATGTTGACCAGGATGGGCTCGATCTCTTGACCTCATGATCCACCCGCCTCGGCCTCCCAAAGTGCTGGGATTACAGGCTTGAGCCACCGCGCCCGGCTAACACAGTCTTTTCAAGTGCACGTGAAATGTTCATAAAAGATACACTGTATCTTGTGCCACAAAATAATTCCCAATACTTTGATATTTTAGGCCGGGCATAGTGACTCATGCCTGTAATCCCAGCACTTTGAGAAGTCGAGTTGGGCAGATCACTTGAGGTCAGGAGTTCAAGACCAGCCTGGCCAGCATGGAGAAATCTCGTCTCTAGAAAAAATACAAAAAAATTAGCCAGGCATGGTGGTGCGTGCCTGTAGTCCCAGCTGCTTGGGAGGCTGAGGCAGGAGAATGGCTTGAACCTAGGAGGCAGAGGTTGCACGGGCTGAGGTTGTGCCATTGCACTCCAGCCTGGGCGACAGGGCAAGACTACATCTCAAAATACCAAAAAAACACTTTGAGATTTTAAAGTTACCAAAATCATACAGAAACCATTCTACGACCACAATGGAATTAAATTAGAAATCAGTAATAAGAAGGTACCTTAACAAACTCCCCAAGATTTTACAAGTAAAAAACAGTTTTGCATAGTTCATATGTCACAGGAAGTTTAAAAATATCTTGAACTCAATTAAATGAAAGCACAATGTATGGAAATTTGTGAGATCAGCTAAAGCAGTGCTTATAAAGAAAATTATAGCTTAAAATATTTACTTTACAAAAAGATGAAATGTTTAAAACCAATGTTTTAAAATTCTAACTTAAAAAGCTAAAAAGGGAAGTGCAGAAAATGGAAGGAAAAAGGATAAGAGTAATCAAATCTTAAAACGGACAGAGAAAAATGAATAAAAATGTCATAAAATTAATAAATCTGTAGCTAGCTTGATTTGAAAATATGGCAAAAATGAAAATTACCAAGATCGGGCATCACTATAGATCTTAATGATATAAAAAGAATAACAGGGAATATGATAAAACAATATTATGACAAAAATTGACAGTTTAAACAAAAGAGAAAAATTTATTGAAGAACACAACTTACTAAAATTGATCCAAGAAGATATAAAAATTCGGAAATTTCCTATATCTTTTAAAGAAATTGAATTCATAATTAACCTCCTATGCCCTCAAAACATAAACAAATTCCTCTGTGCCCAGATGGCTTCTCTGATGAATTCTAACATTTAATGAAGAACTAATACCAATCCCATAAAACTCTTTCATAAAACAGAGAGTGGGAACACAGCTCAACTCATTTTATGAGGCTACTGTCTCTCTGTTATCAAAATCAAATACAGACAATACCAAAACAGAAAATGAAAATAAATGCAAAAAAGCCTTAACATGCATTAGCAAACTGAACCCAGCAATATATTAAAAGGATAAGACATCTTGACAAGGTAGAGTTTTTTTTAAGTCATACAAAGTTAGTCTAAATCTTAAATTCTAAAAGATGAATCAATCTAATTTATCCTATTTATGGAAAAAAAAACCTACAGTCATCCTAATGCATTCATGAAAAGTATTTGACAAAATTCAACCTCTGTTCTCCATGAAAAGTTAGAAAAGTTCTTCACCCTGCTAAAGGGTACTACAAAAAAACCTAGGCTAACATCACACAAAATGATTAAAAGTTGAATGCTTCCCTGTAAAGTCGGGAAAAGGGCTTCTATTGAACATTTGTTGGAGGCTCCAGCCAGTGAAATAAGTCAATAAAAACACAGAAAATGCATACAGATTGGTAAGCAAGAAGTAAAATTGTTTTTACTGAAAAGCAACATGATTGTATACATTTTTTTAAAAAGGTATTTGAATGAGTGAGTGGCCTTAACGAGGTCACAGAATACAATGTGAATGCCAACAATAAACAACTAAAAAATGAAATTTAAAAAATAGTCCCATTCAGGCCAGGCACGGTGGCTCACGCCTGTAATCCCATCACTTTGGGAGGCTGAGATGGATGCATCACCTGAGCTCATGAGTTTGAAACCAGCCTGGCCACATGGACACAGGGAGGGGAGTATCACACACTGGGGTCTGGGGGGGGAACTAGGGGAGGGACAGCGGGGGGTGGGGAGTTGGGGAGGGATAACATGGGAGAGATGCCAGATACAGGTGATGTGGAGGAAGACAGCAAACCACACTGCCATGCATGTACCTATGCAACCATCTTGCATGTTCTTCACATGTACCCCAAAACCTAAAATGCAATAAAATATACATTAAAAAATAAAAATAAAAAAATAAAGTGATAAATGTACCAATTTAGAATACATACCAGTGGTTCAGGGATACCCATTGTGGTCCCTAGGGATATCACTAAAAGAATAATAAAAGAATGTAAAACTAACGAGGACTAAAATTGTGTAATAAGTGCCACTCTCCCTGGAAGATAGAACATTTCCAAAATTGGATACACCTAATAATATATGCTCCAAATACATAAAGCAAAACTTACGGAATTAAAAGCAATTATTGTTATTGTCTATTATTAGCTCAATCTGATTGACACAGTAAATAATCAAAGAACTAAGAGAACGTAAACTACAACATAAGAGAAAAAAATAAAAATCTATTAGCTAAAAACCGTCAATTAGGAAAATGTCTGAGCGTATCATTTAGTCTGGGCATGTTGAAACAGATCTGATTAAAGCAGCTGCTTCAGGGGAGTGAGAAAGCTTACAGCAAGATATCACGACTTGGCAACATCTGTTTTGCTCTAAAACCATCACTTCTAAGCTTTGGTTTTGGTTTTTTGTTTTATTTTTAATTAAGGGGAAGAAGTGGAGACTTCCAGGAAAGATGACGGCTTAAGTGGACATTTTTAAAACCTCCTTCCCGAAACCTAAAAAAACCAACAAAGGAACTTAATGATTAAAATGAAAACCAAACTGAAACTCAACCTTGCTCTACAAATGCCAAAGAACAGTTGCCAGATACAACACAGCCTGAACCAAAATGAAATACGATGCTGGAGTTGCCCACATTTCCTGAGCTTCAGAACCGACGCGGTGCTGTGGGTCCAAGGGCCTTTCTAATACGCCCCCCACCCCAAGCTGAGATCTGGAGATGTGGCTGGGCCTCAGGATGAGAAGGTCCCTGCTGCACCCCAGATCAGCTCCAGGGGAGAGGCCTCACGGGACCAGGCACTGCAGTGTTAATGAGTCCCAGCTTTTTGATGGTGAACAAAGGGATTTGATTGGACATAATGCTAATTTCTTATCAAAGAAGAAAATCAAAGGTAGAGAAAAGTGTTTGCTGATACCCCCCCACCCACCCCCAATCAAATGTCAGGGCTGCCTTGATCTTAACTGTACACCACAAGCATCACGAATGAGGCTTTTGAATGCTTTTAAACACACAAACGAGATTCACGTCAAACCGACGGAATCAGAATCTACAAAAGTGAGGCCCAGCAACAGTAGTTGAAAAAACTCCCCATTATGAGCTAACATGTTTAGCCTAATCAACAGGCAAAATTTAAACATATTTCTAACAACCCAATGTTGGCAGAGGTATAAAGAAATAAACAAGTTTATAGGAATTCTGGGGAAAATGGCCCTGGTAGAAAACTTCTTTTTCTTTGATTATATATATATGTATATATAATTATATATATTATATATGTGTGTATTATATATAATATACATATATATAATATATAATCTTTGATATTATATATCACTATATGTATATTTATCACATATATATATATATATATATATATTTTTTTTTTTTTTTTTTTTTCTTTGTGGCAGTTTCCCCAACTGTTGCCTGGTTGGAGTGCAGTGACTCGGTCTCAGCTCACTGCAAGATCCACCTCCCAGGCTCAAAGGATTCTCTGACCTCAGCCTCCTGAGTAGCTGGGATTACAGGCACACACCACCATGCCCGGCTACCGTTTTTGTATTTTTAGTAGACACAGGGTTACACATTTGTTTTAAGAGGCAGAATCTCAGTGTCTCCCAGGCTGGAGTGCAGTGGTGCAATCATAGCTCATTGGGCTCAAGCGATCCTCCCACCTCAGCCTCCCAAAGTGCTGGGATCATAGGTGTGCACCACCATGCCCAGATAATTTTTTAAAATCTTTTTCTAAAGACAGTCTCTCACTATGTTGCCCAGGCTGGTCTCAAACTCCTGGCCTCACGTCATCCTTGAGCCTTGGCCTCCCAAAGTGCTGGGATCATAGGTATGAGCCGGCACACCTAACCTTGGATTACACATTTTCACGTGAAGTGACACCCACTAGTGTAACACTCTGGGTCACTCTGTACTTCCTTGCTCACTGCTCTGATTAGTAAATGGAGAAAGGAAAAGTACTGGAAGAGCAATCCTCTTGTTCTGTCTCCTTGGCTCTCCCTGCCCGCAGAGAGCACTGTTGACCTTGACTTGGCACTTATCCGTCACTCCCTGAGGCTGGCCAGGAGGGACATGTCTTAATTCTGGGTGAAATATACCAGAGCTGGCATTGCGATCCCCATCAACCTGACCCCAACTTTGGAGAGAGAAGAAAAGTGCAATTTGTGGATTCCCCTCAATCCCATCAGGGGCAAAGGCAACAAAGACAGATGTAAAAATAACACTGGTAGCCGGGTGCAGTGGCTCACGCTGTAATCCCAGCACTTTGGGAGGCTGAGGTGGGTGGATCATGAGGTCGGGAGTTTGAGACCAGCCTGGCCAACATGGTGAAACCTCGTCAGGGTGCATCCTGCCTTCCGCTTCCCCATGAAGAGGCCCTGCGTCTCTTCCTGCCAAAAACGAGGCCCTTCACTGTGCTTTGTAGGATCCTGTTCCTCCCCATTTTCCGGGAACCCTGTGCTTGATCTGTGGCTTTTAGTTCGCTAATCATCATAACCCTCTATTTTGGAAGCCGGACCACATCAGAATCATTCTTGGCACCTGTTTCTCCCCAACTGCATTCTCAGTCCACCTCTGAGTTGCATCACACGGCCCAATACTCCATCATGAAACAATATTCAGTGACACTTCTCCCTCCCTTTTCCGCCCTTCAGATCCTCCACTCTCCACCCACAGGGCAAGCATTGTGACTTTCTTGTGTTTCTTTCTGGAGACATTTTACTTACATCTTCTTTATACAAATGCTAACACAGTACACATTGTTCCCTACCTTTCTTTTTCACTGGACAGGGTCCTATTTTTAGGTCACATGTACCTATAGTGAGGTGCCTGGATCTTTTGTCTACAAATCTGGTGAATTTTCGTAAGTGATATGCGCACAAGACCACCTTCCCAGGAAGGGACAGAAGATTTCCACCATCTACAGTCACAAGAGTTTCATAGCTTACATATTTCTCAAGTCTGCTGACTTCTCTCCATGGCCAACAGAGCACTCTATCCAAGTGTCCATCCTCTCTCTACCAGCTTCTCTGGTGGCCTACCGATGGGTCTACAGGCGTCATCCTAGGAGGGTGATCTTCCGAAAGCCTCATCTATCTATAAAACACACTTCCTTCACTTCCTTTTGCTCTCTAAATAAAGATGCAAGTTCTTCCACAGATAATGAGTCTCCACGGTGGCCCGGTTCCAGGGACCTCTCATCTCGCCCTGATTTTTACTGTGGGTTCTCTCTGCCCTCCACACAGCTGGCTGTCACTCTGTCCTGCCTGTGTGCCCAGCCCCTGCCGCCTCCAGGATATCCCCGTGTCCTTCTGTCCTGGGGACGCTCCTGCAGCCCCGTCTTCAGGGAAGAAATCGTACTCATCCTCTTGATCCCAGCATCCACTTCCTGGTGTCTGCCTTGAGTGGCTCATATACATCGCTATCAAATGCTTCCCTTTATAGAATTAATCACATCTGGAAGTTTACATTCCTTTACATGTTTTTTTTTTTTTTGAGATGGAGTTTCGCTCTTGTTACCCAGGCTGGAGTGCAATGGCGCGATCTCGGCTCACCGCAACCTCCGCCTCCTGGGTTCAGGCAATTCTCCTGCCTCAGCCTCCCGAGTAGCTGGGATTACAGGCACGCGCCACCATGCCCAGCTAATTTTTTGTAGTTTTAGTAGAGACGGGGTTTCACCATGTTGACCAGGATGGTCTCGATCTCTTGACCTCGTGATCCACCCGCCTCGGCCTCCCAAAGTGCTGGGATTACAGGCATGAGCCACCGCGCCCGGCCTTTTTTTTTTTTTTTAAATAGAGTCTCCCTCTGTCGCCCAGGCTGAAGTGCAGTGGTATGATCTGGGCTCACTGCAACCTCCGACCCCAAGGTTCAAGGAATTCTCCTACCTCAGCCTCCCGAGTAGCTGGGATTCCAGGCATGCACCACCATACCCAGCTAATGTTTCTATTTTAAGTAGAGATGGGATTTCGCCATGTTGGCCAGGCTGGTCTTGAACTCCTGACCTTGTGATCCACCCGCCTTGGCCTCCCAAAGTGCTGGGATTGCAGGTGTGAGCCGCCGCGCCCAACTATGTATATGATCATTTGACGAATGTCTGTCTTCTCCACCAGAATGTACGTTTCACGGGGACAGGGACTGTTCAACATCACATCCTAAGTGACGCGCAGTTCGCACTCCATGAATTCCAGCTGAACCCTATACGACCAGGTTCAGAATGTTTTTGCATTCATTTTTAAAAAGTAAACAGAATCCAAGACTCTGCAGCAATTCCAAAACCATGTTTTTAAAGGGGGGAAAGGAGAAATAGTTCTTTTTTGCAGAAGAATGCCGGCTGAAACATGTAAAACAAAGAACAGAAAATGGAAAGCCACCATTTTATAACCACTAAAGTAATGATTGGTTTAAGCAAGAATTGTTAATAAATGCTAAGCTCTACCTGAGCTTAAAAACACCACAAATCTACAGGAATTAAAACTATAGGTGTATCTATAATTGCCACACTAATTCAGGAGAATAAAAATCGTGTTTATAATTTAGCATTTGTCTCCAAACCTCCCTTCGAAATGCAAGCCTCATAAGAAAAGGAGTTTTGTCTTTCTCTTCTTTAGCTAATGTAGCTCAAATACTTAGAAAAGTCCCTGGCACAGTATTTGTTGAGTAAATGGATGAACAAAGCACAGACAGAAATAGACACACGTAGATTCCTAGGAATTCTGAATATCAGTAAAGTGTACTTCAAATTGGAAAACAACAGTGATAGGTAAGTGAGGTATCGGTGTACTACTTGGCTTGATTTAATCATTCCACAGTGTATTCATACAGCAAAACATCACATTGTGCCCCATAAGTGTATAACATTACGATTTGTTATCCAAAAGTAATATTAGTAGTTTGAGAACAGCCTGGCCAACACGGCAAAATCCCACCTCTTCTAAAAATACAAAAATTAGCTGGGCTTGGTGGCGCACGCCTGTAGTCCCAGCTACTTGGGAGGCCAAGGCAGGAGAATCACTTGAACCTGGGAGGCTCAGGTTGCAGTGAGCCAAGATCACGCCCCTGCATTCCATCCTCGGCGACAGAATGAGACTCCGTCTCAAAAAAAAAAAAAAAAGTAATATTAGTAATAAAAAAAACAAAAGAAACAATGGACTAAGTGTTGGATCCACTGGTCAGTTGTTTGGAAAATAATTAAACTCCTTATTTCATACAGTAAAAAGAGATTCCAGGTGCATCAAAGATCTAAACATAAAAATAAAATGAAAACCACTATGAGGAAAATAGAGACAATTGTTAATATATATTTTTATATATAATATATATAATATATATAAAATATATATTTTTATATATAATTATAAAAATATATATTTTATATATATTATATATAT
>NW_022437086.1:2221119-2245647 GCF_009761245.1 Sapajus apella | reverse complement strand
TGACAGAGTCTCCCTCTCTCACCAGGCTGGACTGCAGTGGCGCGATTTTGACTCACTGCTACCTCTGCTTCCCAGGTTCAAGGGATTGTCCTGCCTCACCCTCCCGAGTAGCTGGGACTACAAGAAGTCTTCTTGGGTAGGAAACAAAAACCAGAAGCCATAAAAGCAAAGATTTATAAGGCCGGCTCCATTCAATGAAAACTGAAACAATAGTAACAACAACACTAATTAAAACATGTGCCGAAACAGCAGTAACTGCAACGCGCGAGACAGTTAAAAGGGCAGCGAAAACCTGGAGTCATGATTTGCAACATAGACAATAGTTGAGAATTACATTGGCCAGGCTTCATAGCTCATACCTATAATCCCAGCACTTTGGGAGGCAAAGGAGGGTGAATTGCTTGAGCTCAGGAGTTCAAGACCAGCCTGGGCAACATAGCAAGACCCTTCTTTACAAAACTACACGTATATATAAATGATAAAAAGTTGCACCACTGTACTCCTGCCTGGGTGACAGAGAAAGACCTTGTCTCAAAAAAAGAAAAAAAAGAATTACATCCTCAGTACATAAAGAACTTACAAATCAGTGGGAAAGACAACAATAAAATAAGTAGCAAAGTACAAAAAATGAGAAATACATTTTCTAAAAGATGTTTCTTTTCTTTCTTTATTTTTTGAATAGGGTCTCACTCTGCCACCCACACTGCAGTGTAGTGGCATAGCCTCAAATTCCTGGGCTCAAGCAATCCTCCTGCCTTAGGCTCCTATGCAGCTGGGACTATAGATGCATGCCATCACTCTCTGCAAATTTAAAAAAAAAATTTGTAGACACAGGGTCTTGCTATGTTGCCAAGGCTGGTCCCAAACTTCTGAGCCCAAGGGACCATCCCACATTGGCCTCCCAAAGTGCTGAAATTACAGGTGTGAGCCACTATGCCTGGCCTAAAAGATGTGTGGGATCACACCTAGTCAAAGAAATATTATCAAACACAAAGATGTGAAATTATTCCACCAGACTGGCAAAGCTTAAAAATATAGGGACAATTCAGTGTGAGTGAATGTATGAAAACGTACCCTCTTGCTCAAATTCTAAATTATATTTTATCATTTCAAGAAGAAAATTGGACAAGTATCAAAATTTTAAATGCATATAGGCATACCCTTGGATTCACTACGTCCAATTCTAAGTATTTATTTTAAAATGATAATCAGTCCGTTGCATAAAGATACGTTTATAAGGGTATGGAAAAAAGCATTGCTCGCATTACGGAAAATGAGAAGCACAGGAAATGTCTTTTGATGAGTGACTAAAGTATGGTACATTCATACAATGAGTATTTTTTATCTTTTTAAATTTTTTTAAATTTAATTTTATTATTTATTTATTTCTTTATTTTGAGACAAGGTCCCGCTCTGTCACCCAGTCTGGAGTACAGAGGTGCCATCTCGGCTCACTGCAACCTCCACCTCCCGGGTTCAAGCAATCCTCCTGCCTCAGCCTCCCGAGTAGCTGGGATTACAGGCGCACACCACCATGCCCAGCCAATTTTTGTAGTAGAGATGGGGTTTTGCCATGTTGGCCAGGATGGTCTCAAACTACTGTCAGTGGTGATCCACTCACCTCAGCCTCCCAAAGTGCTGGGATTACAAGCATAAGCTACCATGCCTGGCCTATTTTTTATCTTTTTAAAAATTTCAGTAGCTTCTTGGGTACAAGCAGTTTTTGGCTGCATGAATGAATTCTGCAGTGGTGAATTCTGAGAAGTGAGTGTACCAGTCATCCGAGCAGCGTGCATTGCACCTAAAGCGTAGCGTTCTAGCCCTGGCCCCGCTTCCACCCTCCCACTTCTGTGTCTCTGGAGTACCTACGTAATGAACATTATTAATTGACATGGGAAAAGTGTCACTTGTTTAATGACTAAAGCAAGTTTCAAAAATAGTTTGTCCACAGTGACAACTATTTATTCAAAGTGGCGTCTAAACTGCATGTACCTGACCTGGCAGTTTCTCAGGAATAAAACCAACCAAAAAAAAGGTGTTGATACGCTCACGAAAGACATGCACTAGAATATTTATAGCGGCACTATTCAGAATCGCCCCAGGCTGGAAGCCACACAAAAGCCCATCAACCATAAGGCGGATAAATAATGATATATTCGCACAATAGGGAAAGCGTATATCACGGCAATGGTGAGTAAATGACAACCTCCTCCAACCACATGAATGAACCTCACAAATATAATGTTCGGTCAAAGAAGATCGATAAAGCACAAAATACGCTTCATGGTTATATTTAAATAAAATGCAAAAACAGGCAGAAGTCACCTGTCATTAGAGGTCAGGTTACTAGTTAACTTGGGTTGGTGGGAAGCGGATTGGGGCCAGAGGTAGATACAAAGATAGCACCTGGCGTCACGCCTGTAATCCGGACACTTCGGGAGGCTGAAGCAGGAGGATTGCTTGAGGTCAGGCGCTCAAGACTAAACTGGCCAACACAGTGAGGAGGCCCTGTCTCTATAAAAACAGAAAATTAGCTGGCCATGCTGGCATGCACCTGGACTCCCAGCCACTCACTCAGAAGGCAGAGGTGGGAGGATTGCTTCAGCTCAGGAATTTGAGACCAGCCTGGGCAACAAAGTGAGCTCCTGTCTCTACAGAAATAAATTTTAAAAGCTACTTGAGAGGCTGAGGCAGGAGGACGGCTTGGGCCCCATATTTCAAGGTGAGAGAAGCCTATGACCACCCCACTGCATTCCAGCTTGAGTGGCAGAGCGAGACCCTGTCTCTACAAAAATAAAAAATAAAAATTAGCCAGGTAGGGTGGCGCATGCCTGTAGTCCCAGCTATTCAGGAGGCTGAGGCAGGAGGATCACTGGAGCCCAGGAGTTGAAGGCTGGAAGAAGTTCTGATTGCAGCACTGCACTCCAGCCCTGGTGTCAGAGTGAGACCCTGTCTCTTAAAAAAAAAAAAAAAGTATCTGGGATGCCAGTAGTGTTTTGTTAACTGATTGAGTGCTGGTAATATAGATATATTCAGTTTGGAAAGCTGTACACTCGTGACGTGCACTTTTTACATATACACACGAAGGGTATACATGCACAGAAAGATGGCAGGAAGGACACTGGCAAAATATTCATAGTGGTGCTATCTAGAAAAGGGATTCTGAATGGCTTTGGCTTCTTTTTATGTGTCTGCACCACTCAAATTTTCCCAACTGGATGTATGATAAGTTTACATAAAATAAAACACAAAGGAGAAGCAAGAATAAGTCTACTGAACATTCAGCTCAAGAAATTAGAAACACCATCAAAAATGAAAAGGTAGAATGAATAAAGTAATAAAGATATGAGCTAGAAAGCATCAGATCATACAGAGGTCGTCCGGAAGTGATGGATACACTTTCTCCCAAATGACCATTAAAGAACTCATGAATTTATACAAGAAGACAAAGTGAAAAATGACACTTCAACCATAAGCCAAAGGGAAATTTCTGCTGATTTCACCATCACAGAGAACGGTTTGAGACCCCCTCCTTCTTTTTTTTGAGACAGAATCTCGCTCTGTCGCCCAGGCTGGAGTGCAGTGGTGCGATCTCAACTCACTGCAGCCTCCTCCTCCTGGATTCAAGTGATTCTCCTGCCTCAGCCTCCTGAGTAGCTGGGATTACAGACACCTCCTGCCACACCTGGCTAATTTTTGTATTTTTAGTAGAGATGGGGTTTCACCATGTTGGCCAGGCTGCTCTCAAACCCCTGACCTCAAATATCTGCCCACCTCTGCCTCCAAAAGTGCTGAGATTACAAGCATGAGCCACTGCTCTCAGCCTGAAAACCCATTTTAAAAACAGATGTATTTAAGCCTTACTGACACCAATAAGCTGCATGTAAAGTGTACAATTTGGTAAGTTGGTAAATTTTATGCCTGTATACACCTGTGAAACCATCGTCACAATCAAGATGGTAAACATTTACATTACCCAAAAGGTACTTTTTATATATTCTTAATCCCTCCTTTCCATTTCCTCATTCTCTCCCCCACTCACAGGAACTACCATAGTTTGCATTTCCTAGAACTTTCTAGAAATAGAGTTGTGCTATATGTACTTTTGTTGCTTGGCTTCTTTAGCTCACCATAATTATTCTGAAATTCACCCATGTGTGTCTAACAACAGTCTTCTGAGTTGTATTTTATTGCATGAATACACCATAATTTGTTAACCCACTAAGCTAGTGATGGATATTTAGCATGCTTTCAGTTTCTATTGCAAATAAAGTTGCAATTAGTAGTCATGGTTGAGTCTTTGTATGAATATATGCTTTTATTTATTTTTATTAAATACCTAGAAGTGTAAGGTACATCATACAAAAAATGTATGCGTATTAGTTTTAAAACTGCCAAACACTGTTATACAAAATGGCTATACCATTTTACCTTCCCACCAGCCATGCATAAGAGTTCCAGTGGCTCCACTTTTTCACCAGCACTTGGTATGGTCATTCTAATTGTAGACATTCTCATATGTATGTGATGACATCTCATTGTAGTTCTCATTTGCATTTCTGTATATATTTTTTGCTGTATATATTTTATCCATTTATTGTCTCCTGCACATGTCTTTTACCCATCTTTAAATTAGTAGCCTGTTTCCTTATTATTAAACTTCACCATCTCTTCATATGTTTTAGATATGTCCTTTATAAGATATGTGATTGACAAATATTTTTTCTGAGTCTATGGCTTGTCTTTTCATTCTCTTAACAGTGTCTTTCAAAGGGAGAGCTCTTGGCCAGCCATGGGCTCATACCTATAATCCCAGCACTTTGGGAGGCCAAGGCAGGTCCTCCCAAAATCCTGGAATTACAGGCATGAGCCACCAATCCAGTCAACACATTATATTTCTCTTTTAAGTAAGGTGTTGTTTAATTTTTCTCAGCAATGTTTTGTAGTTTTCAGGGCACAGATCTTACACATTTTACCACATTTATTTCACATTTTGACAATGTCATATTTTTATTTCAGTTTTTGTTTTTGGCATACAGAAACACAATTAATTTTGAATATTGATCTTGTATCTAGCAACTTGTTGATGTCATTACTTCTAGAAATGGTTCTCATAAGATTCCATTAGATTTTCTTCATAAACAAGCATAGGATGCAAAACTCTAGGACGATCCCATGATTCTAGTTTTCTGGTGTCCACAATCCAGTTTGGAAAAGATAACATTGTCTCTATTCACAGACAACACATTTAGCTGTGTAAAAAATCCCAGAGTCCATAAAGAAACTCCTGTTGGTCCATAAATAATAAGTTAGTTTAGTCAGATTGTTAAAGTGAATAAGATCTACACACAAAAATGGACCACATTTCTAGCTGTTAGTAATTAACTATTGGAAATCAGTTTTTACAAGTTCCATTCACAATAGTTCCAAAAAAATAAAATATAGTTGCAAGTCTAGGAAAACACTTACAAGATATTTGTGCTGAATACTACCCAAAAAGCTGATGAGAGGAATCAAAGACCTAAATAAATGGAAAGATATACCATGTTCATGGATTTGGAGGCTCTACACAGTACTGATGTTAATTATCCCCAAATCGGAAAAATCACACTTCAATTTTAACACTTATTACCAAGCTACTGTAATGAAATAGTGTGATATTGGCAAAGAGATAGATACATACATCAATGCCACAAAATATAGAACTCAGATATTTCAGAAAGAAATATAGGAGAAAAATCTGTGTGGTGGGAAAAATCTCATTTTCTGGTGCCCATGCTTACATGCAATGCTCTCTCCTGTAGTAAAGGCAGAACCTGTGACCTGCTTCAAACCAATACAATGCAGCAAAGGTCTACAGGTTAGAGACTCGAAGTGGTAAAGACTGACTCTCTCTCTCCCCCTCATTCTCTTGTCACCAGCCTTGAAGGAGCAAATAGCAAGTTGCCATGAATTCTACAGCTTCAAGGAAATTAATTTTGCCAACAACCTAAAGGAGCTTTGAAAGCAGATTTTTTTTTCCCTTTTTCTTTTTTCTTCGTTTTTTTTTTTGGAGGCAGGGTTTTGCTGTGTTGCTAGGCTGGAGTGCAGTGGGGCAGTCATGGCTCACTGCAGCCTGGACCTCTGGAGCTAAAGTAATCCTCCCACCTCAGTCTCTGGAGTAGCTGGGACTACAGGTATGCACCATCACACTAGTCTAACCTAGTTTTTGTTGCTGTTGTTGTTTTGTTTTGTTTTCTGTTTTGTAGAGCCTTCCCCAGGCTGTTCTCAAATTCCTGGGCTCAAGCAATACTCCTGCCTTGGCCTCCCAAAGTGCTGGGATTACAGGCGTGAGCCACCACATTGAAAGCATATTATTTTCTCTAGTTGAGCCTCCAGATAAGAATACAGCTCAATGAACATTTTTATTTCAGCTTTTTGAGGCCCTGAGAAAAGAGCCTAGCTCGGCCATACCAAGACTTTTGCCCTACAGAAACTGCGAAACAATGGCTGTTTAAGCCAATGAATTTGTGGTGATTTTTTATGCAGCAATAACAAATTAATACAGCTACCATATCGTCTGTAAATAAAGACAATCTTACGTTTTCTTCCCATCTGGATGCCTTTTATATATTTTTAAAGTTTTTTTGGAAGTATAAATAAGTAATTTTTATTGATAGATTTTTTAACATACAGGGAAAATTAGATCCATATTTATGTGTTAAAATTGCTTGAATTTTTAAAAATCACAGTGTTTACAGATGATCCCAGTAGTGCTCAGGTAAAATTGAAATTCAGAGGTTGAGCTATTTACAGGTTTTCATTTGAGCAAAATATGTGATAATAATTTCAAACAAAACATTAAATAACCTCATGCTTGGGAGAAGGTGATACATGAGGAAATATATTGGACTGGCTTGAATCTCCAGAACAATTTTGGATATAATTGGAAAGGGGAATACCATTTCCTTGTTCCTGATCTTAGAAGTAAGTAAAGCACTCATCTCTCACCATTAAAATGATGTTAGCTTTAAGTTTGAAGTTTGGTGTAAGACGTCCTTTATAAGGCTGAGAAAGTGCCTTTGTATTTCTAGGGGATTGTTTGTTTGTTTGTTTGTTTTTGAAACAAAGTCTCTCTCTGTCACCCAGGCTGGAGTGCAGTGACATGATCTCGACTCACTGCAACCTCTGCCTCCCAGATTCATGCGATTCTCCTACCTCAGCCTCCCAGGTAGCTGAGTCTACAGGCACCAGCCACCATGCCCAGCTAATTTTTCTGGTGTTTTTAGTAGAGGTGGAGTTTCACCATGTTGGCTAGACTGGTCATGAACTCCTGACCTCAAGTGATCCACCTGCCTCAGCCTCCCAAAGTGCTATGATTATGGGCATGAGCCACTACGCCCAGCCTGTATTCTTAGTTTTCTGAAAGTCTCTTTTGTTAAGTCAGGAATAAATGTTGGATTTTGTCAAATGCTTTTTCAGCATCTAATGAGATGATCATATGGGTTTTCTTCGTCTGTTATTGTGAATTATGTTGTTTGATTTTAGAATGTTAAACCTACTTTACATTTCTGAGATCAACTTTCACTTGGTTGTGTTGGATTATCCTTTTTATATATTTTTCATTTGTCAAAATTTTGTAAAGAATATTTTAGGCCGTGTTCATAAGTTTTTGTATTTTTTTTTAGAGACAGTCTTGCTCGGTCACCCAACCTGGATTACAGTGGTGTGATCATAGCTCACTGCAACCTCCAACTCCTGGGCTCAAGCAATCCTCCTGCCACAGCTTCCCGAAGTTCTGGGATTACAGGTGTGAACCACCACAGCTGGTCAGTTTATTCTCATTTTCTCTGATAATACAATAACTTTTAAAGGATACATTAAAGTGTTAAGCCCTAAATAAAGTACATCCAATTGATGGCAATGGTAATAGCTGACAGTTATTGGGTGCATGCCAGAGAGTAGGCTAAATGCTTTTCATGTATTACCTCAATGAACACAACAGATGTACCAGGAAAATCACTCAGCCTCTATAAGCAGCACTACACTATTCATTATGTCATTTCAGAACTCCAACTGACCATGGCTGGCAATTTCAGGCAATTATCAGCCATTCTCTGGTCACAGTGTTCACGACCCAGGTCAAGTTTCACCTTGAAAACTCATGCAAACACATTCACAAAAAAATCAAGCAGAGACAGGACATTCTCAATGCGGAGTTTTCTCCACCTACTACTTGAAGGGGTTTTGTATGTATTGCACATTTCTCATTTATTTCAGTCATGTTCTAGCATTCTATCTATCTGTCTATCTAATTTATCCATCCATCCACCCCTGAGCAGCTATGTAGCTGGTTCATCTCTTAACATGACTCTGATGTTAGGACTTAAAGCCTGCAGGGAGCTGAAAACAACACGGCCACCTCCCAGGTGCAGGAGAATATTTTCAGAGACTGCTGGCATCATGTGCAACCTTTTCCCACTCACTCAACTTCTCTGTTTCAATTCACTGCGATTCTTACCATGCAAGAAACCAAGTATGCCTGACGGTCTGTGCCACAGAAGCAGAAGGGTTATGAATAGGGTGTTTGCTACTGAAACATCATATGTGAAGAGCAGTGCACATTGTTTATTAATTTGACGAATACTCCAACTGAGTCAGGAAATCCAATCGTCAGAAAAAGAGAAGAGCCCACCTCGGTTCCACAGCCCCACACCAGCTTGATACCAGTCAAACCTTACAAATTGGCAAATGCCAAGCTTTAAAGAAAATGAAAAAGTAAACATGGGGCCTAAGAAAAGACTTTGAAACGTGTAGGAAGAAAAATGTTGTCCCAAATCTCAAAGGAGAGCCTATTCCATCTTAAGAAACAGAAGTAGGCTGGGCGCGGTAATCCCAACACTTTGGGAGGATCATTTGAAGCCAGGAGTTCCAGACCTGCCTGGGCAACATAGCAAGACCCTGTCTCTACAAAAAATACAAATATTAGCTGGGCATGGTGGTGTACACCTATAGTTCCAGCTGCTCAGAAGGGTGAGGCAGGAGGATTGCTCAAGCCCATGAGTCCCCATGCACCCAGGAGGTGACTGTGCCATTTTCAGGTCCCTGCAAGCTTCATGTCCTAGCATCAGAGTCTTATTAAGAGACAAATCAGCTAGATGGCTGCTCAGGGGTGGATGGATGGATTAGATAGATAGATAGATAGATGATAGATAGGCTAGATCGATGATTGATAGATAGATGATAGACTACATAGATGATAGATAGATCAATAGATAGAGATGGATGGATGGACAGATGGATAGATAGATGGATAGATGGATGGATAGATGTATAGATAGATAGATAGATGATAGACTAGATAGATGATAGACTACATAGATGATAGATAGATAGATAGATAGATGAATGGATGGATAGATAGACAGGCGGATGGATAGAGGGATGGATAGATGGATACATAAATATATAGATAGACAGATAGATATAGATGGATGGATGGATGGACAGATGGATAGATGGATAGATAGATGATAGACTAGATGACAGACAGATAGATGGATAGACTAGATAGATAGATAGATGACAATACATATTTGTCAAAACCCATTGAACTTTGGCACAAAGAATGAATCTTAATGCATGCACATTTTAAAAAATGATCTAAGAGGTCCATGGAATCCCAGGAATGGAATACAGAATGTGACAAATCAATCTGTATTACAAGCGGTATGACACAAAGTCGCTGAAGGAGTTAGCAGAAAAGTGCTGACTTAAGTAACTTTGGAAATGGCTGGGTTCTATAAAACTAACTGCAAAGGAACCACACACAACCATTTCCGTTGATAAGGTTGTCTCCTATGGGTGAATTGGTTAACAATTCTGATATTAATATACATGTAAACTAGACCTAAACAATTAAGCAAACAAACGGATGATGGTAGGAGCCAGACTGCAGTATCGAAGTGGGAGTTTCCAATAAGCAAGAAGAGAATTCTGGATGACCATGTAATAACAGAGCAGAGTCAGAGACATCAGTGCAAACCCATGTGTTTTTATTGTTGTTTGTTAGAGACGAGGTATCCCTCTGTCGCCCAGTCTGGAGTATAGTGGTGCAATCATCGCTTACTGCAACCCTGAACTCCTGGGCTCAAGAAATCCTCCCAGCGCAGCATTCTGAGAAGCTGGGGCTAAAGAGGTACAACCACCCCTAGCTAATGAAAAAAAAATTTTTTTGTAGACACAGGGGTCTCATCACCTTGCTCTGGACAACCTTAAGCCCATGTTTAACTCAGTACAGGTACAGATGGCTACATATAGAAATAGGTGTAGATATGTGTACATACATGGGTTTGCATACATACATATATTTCATTATTCTGTCAGCTGAGAGGACCTAGAAGTAGCAGTGCCCCACTAGCAATACACAAGACGAGCCTGGAGCATCTTTTAGTGCCAGAAAGTAAGAAAGTTCTCAAAACACAGGGAGCAGCAGTTCCCATCAGCCAAGGGTGCAACAATTAAAGCAATGAAAGAGATAAAGTTGTATTGGATCATAACCCAAAGTCTAAAATAAATATCCGTAAGTCCATACTTAAAAAAATACATGAGAAAACTAAGGAAGAAGGGAGGGAGGGAGGGAGGAAAGGATCAGGAAGGAGAAAAGTGAATGAGGCAGGGAGGGAGGAATGAAGGGGAAGGAAAAAAGGAAGGAAGGAGAAGGGAAGGGAAGGAGGAAAGGAGAGAGGGAGGGAAGGAGGGAGAGAGAGAGAGGAAGAAGGAGAGAGGGAAGAAAGGAAGGACCAGGAGAGGAGAAGTGAAGGAGGGTGGGAGGGAGGAATAAAGGGGAAGGAAAGAAGGAAGAAAGGGAGGGAGGGAGGAAGGAAGGAAGGAAGGAAGGAAGGAAGGAAGGAAGGAAGGAAGGAAGGAAGGAAGGATCAGGAAGGAGAAAAGTGAATGAGGGAGGAAGGGAGGAAGGGAGGGAGGGAGGAATTAAGGGTAGGGAAGGAAGGAAAGAAAGAAAGAAGGAAGGAAGGAAGGAAGGAAGGAAGGAAGGAATCTCCCATACAGAAGAATTCCAAATAATTTATGTACGTAGTCTGCCCTCATGGAGTGGAAGCATAACTCCTGTTTCTAAAATGTGTTCTGTGCAGTGACTTTCTCCCAAAGGATACAGTATGGAAGCAGGGAAAACCTGTGACTTCACAGTAGAGAAACTGACAAACACGCACCCCCTCTGCCAGGCGATCAAGGTCCACATCAACCTCGGCAGTCATGTTGATGGTGTAAGCCTTCGATACGATGCGATGAAAATGGCCCTTCCCCTCTGTAATCTTCCTCCCTCAAACCCATCGCCCCAGTCTAATCATGAGAAAACCGTCAGACGCATGCCAATTGAGAGACAGTCTGCAATATACCTACTCAATACTTTTCAGAGCTGTCAAGGTCACTGAAAATAAGAAAAGTCTGAGAAACTGTCACAGCCAAGGGGAACTAAGGGGACGTGACAAGTAAATGCACTGTCTCCAGGCACAGAAAGACAAATACCCCATGATCGCACCCACACGGACTCTAAAAAGGTTGATCTCATTGAAGTGAGAGTAAAACAGTGGTCACCAGAGGGTGGGGATTTGGGGGATGGGGCTTAGAGAGAGGCTGATCAGTGGGAATAAAGTTGCAGCTAGATGGAGGAATACGCTCTGTATTCTGTTGCGTAGCAGGGTGACTGTAGTTAACAATCATACGTTGTAGATTTCCAAAGAGCTGTTAGGTTACTTTTCGTGGTGAAATCCGCCATTGCTTTTGCACCAATGTAGTAGAAGAAAGGATTTTTTTAAAATGTTCTCGTGACAAAGAAACAATAAATGTTTGAAGTGATGAATATAATTACCCTGATTTGATCAATATGTAATCTGTAAATGTGTAACATTACACTGCAACCCATAAATATGGTAGTTACCACATTTATGGTAACTGCCATAAAAATAAAACTTTAAATAAAACTTTTTAAGAAGGGGCACGTCCTTCCACCTTCCCAGAGGTATTTCCTCCCTCCTGTCCTGCCTAGACATCATCTCAGGAGTCTCGGAGAGCAGGGCAAAATGCAAAAAAAGGAATCAACAACCAAAAAACAAGGTACCGTTACGTCCTAGAATGAGATCCCAGGACAGAAAAAGGACATTAAGGGAAACCCGAGGAAATCTGCATAAATCATGGGACTTAATGAATAATAAAGTATCAAAGCAGTTCCTTAACCGCAGCACATGTACCAAACTTAAGTAAAACGCTAGTGGGTGACACTGGGCGTTGGGGATATGGAACTCCGTGCTATATTTGCAATGTTTCTGCAAATCCAAAACTGTTCTAAATATATACATAAAGTTTATTTTAAAAAAAATTTAGTCTTATATTGTCTCCCCCATCTGCGGCCTCTCCGCAAAAGATGGCCTAAAAATGTGTAGAGAGAGATTGAGAGCGACAGCGTCGTGGCTTACGCATTCTGTGTGCCGACCCCACGTCTATGACCGCGGACACTTGTTGGTCTCCGGAGGGGATGTGTGTTATCACCGGGTCGCAGGTGTGCTGCTGGGTGGCCTCCAATCCTGAAGTTCACAACTGGTGCCTTTGGGCTCCTCCTAGCTGGTGCAATGCTTTCGGGATTCCTGGTGTCTGCCCGAGTGTTTGGCCTTCCTCTCAGCTCTGTGTGGCTGCAGATGGCTGGGTCTCCATTTTGCCCTCTGTCTAGACCTGGCCCGGTAAGCTACATCCATCCTCTGTCTGGAAACACCCTGGCATCCAGTGCTTCCTTCAGTTACCCCACAGCCATTGAGTGAGACTCAGGAAAGCTACCTTGGTGCCGTCCCTACTCATTTAACTAGGCTTGCACTTGGAGCAGGGGCTCTGTCCAGGGGGCTCCCAAGGTCTCCATGGGGAGGAAAGGCAGGAGCCCTGTCCCCGGTATTCACATCAAACACCCCTAGGGCCACTCCCAGAGAGATGGATGCAGGAAATCCTTCTAGCTCTCCTGCCTCTTTCTCATTTTGCCCTTCTCTTCTCCAACTTTTGATCAGAAAATAGAAGTTTCCTTTACTTTTGTTTCATAGCCTCCTTATTTCTGGCTCCATCCTTAAAATTAAGCCTTAAAAGTGTCAGAAGCATGTTCTTCACACGAGGAAAAGAATGTTTAAGCCTTAGAAGTGTCAGAGGCATCTTCTTCACACTAGGAAAAGAATTCAAAAATCTAAGTCTTCCCTGTTAGACTTTAATTTTGCAAGCTTTCACTGCTCATGAAGCATGGTGTTTAAGTATAAAGTCTCCCTAAGAAGTCAGATGATTGTTGTCTTGCCCTAGGGTAAAAAGTCTCTTGACTTGAGCTCAGTTACAGTCAAATACCAATGGGCCTCTCAAAGTGCCTCTAATCCCAGCATTTTGGGAGGCTGAGGCAGGTGGATCACCTGAGGTTAGCAATGGGAGACCAGTCTGGCCAACATGGTGAAACCCCATCTGTACTAAAAATATAGAATTAGCCAGGTGTGGTGGGGCACGCCTGTAATTCGAGCTACCTGGGAGGCTGAGGCAGGAGAATCACTTGAACCTGGGAGGCGGAGGTTGCAGTGAGCCGAGATCATGCCACTGCACTCCAGCCTGGGTGACAAGAGCAAAATCCCATCTCAAAAATAAATAAAGAAAAATAAAGGGGAGAATTAACAAGCACTAGCTGGATATTTGCCAAAATATGATTTATTCCCATGGCCTGCTGCTGGGGTAGTATGAGTTCCATGGGCTGGCTGGGTGGGAGACCAGGCTGGCTAAAGACGGGCGGGGCCTTTGCCCTGGGAAGGCCCGGAGGGCGCACTGGCTCTAAGGAATGAGAGGGACTGGCCTCCCCTGGGCAGTGAAACGTGGCTGAGAAACTCACCAGCCAGGGGGCCCAAGAATAGAGTTCAAGAGGTCCGCAAATTTGGACGGGAAAGAATATACCTTTAATTTCATTATCCCATAAGTGAAATCTGGTATTTTCTTCCATTATGGATGCAAGCCACAAAGCACCATGGAATTAACAATGTCTGTGATTCTGCCACTAATATCTTCCTATCATGTTGCCCTTGTCCCAATTATTTTGAAATGTTGTTGATGCTTACCACAACAGCACTTCAAAATTACGATGGTTATTACAGCCGCCAACAGCCCTTTTTATTTAATGCATCAACAAAGAAACGTGTGTGTTATATCAACACATTTGTTTTACTATTTTTGATACCGTACTTACATATAATACATTTCCTTTGTTGTTACCGCAAGTATTCTATTTCATGCATTTAGAAACATAATTCAAGGCCTCACCAGACTGCCAAAGGGATCCATGCATCAAAAGTACCCCTAAAATAAATTTTTTTCTGACTCCAAGAGGATTTCTTTGTACATTGCAATTTTTCCCGACACTGAAATTCTCCAGTTACTCCCAAGCCTTCAGTGAAACCTGATTTAGATACATCTGCTGTGTGTTGACGGGGTTGTGGACAACTGGGAGCAGATGGAGTAAAAGACATCTCGCCCTCCTGACCCACCTCCCAGACCCAGACGCTGGTGACTTGGTAGCAGCTGCATACTGAAAGAAAATGGTAGATCCACAGTGCCAGATGCAGACCCGAAGTGAAGCTGCAGAGGGCTGAGATGGCACCAAGCCCAGTGAGATTAGAAAATGTTAAGAGATAAACACTCTGCAAACCTAACAATGATCACAGGCACACACAGGATCCTCAGCTCACTGGAAGCCCTCTTATCCTGACTTCCCCTAGAATCCTACTTTCCATGCCACCCAGCAAGAAACTAGAAGATCCCACGGAGGTGCACTGCTAGGAGCAGGTGGCAAGCGGACCCAGCATGATGGGGAAGAAGTGTGACAGTTTAAAATCAGGTCCCTGACGTGGTTTGGCTGCATCCCCACCCAAATCTCATCTTGAACTGTAGCTCCTATGATTCCCATGTGCCGTGGGAGGGAGCCAGTGGGAGATAATTGAATGATGGAGAGGAGTTCCCCCATACTGTTCTCGAGGTAGTGAATAAGTCTCATGAGATCTGATGGTTTTATAAACAGGAGTTCCTCTGCACAAGCTCTTTTTTTTTGGCTGCCACCATGTAGGACATGCCTTTGACCTTTTCCCATGATTGTGAACCAGCCCCCCGCAAGCAACATGGCACTGTGAGTCCATGAAACCTCTTTTTCTTTATAAATTATCCAGGCTCAGGTATGTCTTTATCAGCAGTGTGAAAACAGACGAGTACAGTCCCCAAATTCATTGAGCCTCCTCCCACTGAGATGTGTTGTCTACGCCTCCATTCCCTGAATCTAGGAGGGCTTGCACTGCTTTGACCCCTAGCGTATAGCAGAAGCCATGTTGCTTACAAGGTTAAGTCCTAAAAGGCCAACCAGGTTCCATCTGTTTCTCCTGGAAGGCTCACCGAGATGCTCCCTTCTGGGATGCTTTTCTTACAACCCAGATACCAAGCTGTCAGAACACAAGCCACATGGCAAAGCCATATGTAGATTCTCCCAGCTGAGCTAGTCCTTCAGCCATGCCATCCAGGCACCAGGCATGGAAGTGACCAAATAACGTCAGCTCCCGGCCATCTGTGTTTTTCCAACGGAGGCACCAGACGTCCCGGAGCAGAGACAAGCCGTCTCTACTGAATTCCTGACCCCGGGATGCCACGAGTGCAGGATGGTTGTGGCTTTGTGCCCCTGAGTTCGAGGTGGTTTACTACAAAGCAGTGGTAACTGGACTAGAGGAGACATGAAGTTGAGCAGGAAGAAGCTCCTGTGGCGGCCACATGATTCATGGGTGGGAGCTGAACAGTGCTCTGATGGGAGAGACGGGGGAAGCGGCACACAGCGAAACAGGCCTGAGGGCCAGCTTGTGTCTCTCCAGCGCCCTTTGCACTGTGATGAGTGGAAATGACTTGTCCCCAGAGTAGAACTGTTTCATATGGTCTTCTGCTAACAGCAAGACTCTTTAGGGCATGAACTCTCCGGACTAGTCCTCTCCCTTACCCCACTTTCTCAACAGGAGCAAAATGCTCAAATTAAAATTCGGTACAGGTCAATTGCAGTGGACATGCCTGTAATCCCAGCAGTTTGGGAAGCCAAGGTGGGGGAATCACTTTAGGCCAGGAGTTCAAGACCAGCCTGGGAAACAGAGCAAGACTCTCGTCTCTAAAAAAAAATTAAAAATAAAAAAAAGGTTTTTTTAATTAGCCAGGCATGTTGGCATGCACCTGTAGTCCCAGCTACTTGGGAGGCCGAGGTGGGACATTTGTTTGAGCCCAGAAGTTCAAGGCTGCAGTGAACTATGATCTCACCACTGTACTCCAGCCTGGGCAATGCAGCAAGACCCTGTCTCTTAAATAAAATTAGTGCAAACACCAGGAATGTGTTAGATGAATTTAGTCTGTCTCCGTGATTCCAAACTTTTCCCTGAAAGGGCTTCTAATGAAGGAGAATTACAGGCCCATAGCCCCAAACAGCCCAGCCACAAGCAAGACACATCTTTAAAGCCCACTAGCTTTGTCTTGAAAACTAGCATTCTGTACCATAACATATCAAGTATATTTTTAACCGTACAATATCTTCAATTACCTGTCATGAGGTGAGATGGACCTTGCATTAACATGTACTCTGTTTATCATCAGATGTCAGACGTACTCTGTCCCACAGCTGGGTGCCCTCCGCTGCAAATGCCAAAAGATTAGGTATATAAAATTCTGATGCCTAGGGGTCAGCCATTTAGCTTATTGACCATAGAATTTTTGTTTGTTTATTTTTTGTTTTTTGAGGCAGGGTCTCGCTCTGTCACCCAGGCTGGAGTGCAGTGGTGCCATCTCAGCTCACTGCAGTCTCCACCTCCCTGGCTCAAGCGATCCTTCTGCCTCAGCCTCCTGAGTAGCTAGGGTTACAGGCGTGAGCCACCGTGCCTGGTCTCAGAGCACACTTAAAGAAACATGTGTCAGCATGGACGTTAACCATCAAGTTGTGGCACATTTTATTAGGAGAACCACATAGCAAATAAACAAATCCTGAGTGAACGGAAGCATTCCAAGAGATCGGGTCAGCAAATCTCCAGGAAAAGTGAAAAAGGGATCAAAACTTCTTAGCTAACATTATTGGTAATATTTACAGTGGAGTGCAGAATTTGCACTTTGTACATAGAGAATTTTTGTCATGAAGACGTTTCCCTTGATCCTGCACCGTCTCGCTTCCTCGGGGACACAAGTGCACTAGCGACCACTGTCAAGCACACCCTCTCTGCCACCGCCTTCCCCTCCACTCTGGCATGCCCATCCTCAAAAGCCCTTCCCTTAAGTGAACCAGTAATTCTGAAGAGCAATTTGGCAAAACCCAGCGAGAGAACACATGTACACATTTTCACCCGGATGTTTCACTTCTAGAAGGTGTATCTTTAGCTATGCCTGCACAAGTTCATAAAGATGAACGTTGCTCATACACAGGTGCTCTTTGAAGCATCGCCTGTGAGAACAAAAAACAGCATGACCCGAGCAGACACATTACGGGAGGGTTCAATACATCGCAGCACAATAGAGAAGGTGTGGTCATAAACTGCTGAGTGAAAAAAAGGTTGTGCAGCAGTGTGAACACATTAATAATGATAAACCGTGTATTTTGAGGTATACATGCTTATTTAATTGGAGTGTATGGCACAACTGCAGGGGTACCATTGACTTTTTTTTTTTTTGAGACAAGAGCCTCACCATGTTGACCAGAATGAAGAGCAATGGTGCTACCCTAGTGCACTGCAGCCGTAAGTCCTGGACTCCAGCAATGCTCCCACCTCCGCCTGCCGAGGAGCTGGGACGACAAGCGTACTACCATGCCCAATTCTTTTTCTTTTTTAAAATTTTTTTAGAGATGGAGTCTCACTAGGCGGCCCAAGCCAGTCTCAAACTCCTGATTCAAGCAGTCCTCCTGCCTCAGCCTCCCAAAGTGCTGGGATTACAGGCATGAGCCACCAAGCCTGGCCTACATTCTATTCTTGTCTTATAAGTGAATGAATGGCAGACATGGGAACTGCACACGTGTGTGTGTGTGTGTGTGTGTGTGTGTGTGTGACTTGATGTGCCCCTAGGCATGCCCTGAGCTTGTATGTATCCTAACACATAAACTCTAATTCTAACCCACCTCCCCCACGAACCTGTAAACTGCATGAGGAAAGGGAGTATTCACCTTTTATCCCTGGCATCAGCGCAGAGCCTGGCACACCAATGGCACTTGAGGGAATAAGGGTATGAGCATTCATGGGACCCAGACTATTATTTGCTTTGATCTAAGAACTAGGCATGTCTGCAGGAAAGAAAATAAACACTTAATAGGTGGCTTCCAGGCTTTCACAAGCATACACACGCACTCACTCACACCCAGTGTCCTAGGCTCAAATTGTATTTGGAAAGACTAGGTTCAACAAAGATCAACCATTTTCTTTGCTGTAGGGCATCACTAAGATTTAAATTTGTATTGATATTCTCCAAGAGGCAGATATAGCGTGGTGTATCATCCGAATTTTACTGACCATGAAGCACCTTTAGCAGAATATTTATTTACATTGATGTTCTGAGGATCATCAATCTATAACACACCATGTTAGAAGAATCACAAAGGAAGTCGGTGGATCCTGAGCGAAAGCTGGATTGCAGTGAGGCGGGGTCCGAGAACCTCCATGAGGATGAAAGAATGATGAGGATGAAGAGACCTTCATCATCAGCTAAGACCACGTGAAACTCCCATGGATGGCGGAAACTGAGAAGGAAAAGGCTTGGACAATGGAGCGAGACTGAGCAAAGCATGCTTGTTGGGCTGACCCCAGGCTGTCAGGGAAGGAGCTCACGATCGGAATTCCAGGTGCTACCTGAAAAGTTCCTGGTTTAGGAGGTAGAGCCTCCAAATGTATTTTTTTATGACTCACCAGATGCATTCTGATGATGAGTTAAATTCTGAACTGGCCATTGCTTGACATCACTCCTTCTGCTCTGACACTAGCTCTTGTTCCCTCCAGAATCTGACCAGCAAACTGATGGGGGCAGAGGCTACATTACGTGAGGCAAGACTAAGAAGGAAGGAAGGCTGGGCGCGGTGGCTCACGCCTGTAGTCCCAGCAATTTGGGAGGCCGAGGCAGGCAGATCACTTGAGGTCAGGAGTTCGAGACCAGCCTGGTCAATATAGTGAAAACCCGTTTCTACTAAAAATACAAAAACTAGCCAGGCATGGTGGTGGGCACCTGTAATCCCAGCTGCTTGGGACACTGAAGCAGGGGAATTGCTTGGACATGGGAGGCAGAGGTTACAGTGAGCCAAAATAGTGCCACTGCACCCCAGCTTGGGTGACAGAGGGAGACTGTCTCAAAAAAAAAAAGAAGAAGAAGAAGAAGAAGAAGAAGAAGAAGAAGAAGGAGGAAATGAAAAGTGGTGAAATAGGGCAATGTATGCAATTTTTTCAAGAAGTTTTAAGAAAATGACATAGCTTTCTTTTTAAAGGTGAATGACATCAGAACAAATCTCCATGCTTGGGGGAAGAAAAAAGGCTTTGGAGAACAGGATGGAGGAGGTATAACTGATGGGAAGATACAGTTGTCCCTGAAGACAGTGTGGCAGGGAAGAGACATCCAAGCACATGTGGCAAGTGGTCCCTGGCCCTGGGGAAGGACCATCCTCTACTATAATGAACGGAGGGGCGAGGACAGACCTGGCCGGAAGAAAGGTGACAGACGAGTGGGCAGGCAGTTGAAGATGTTTCTGCCTGCGGTCTTTGTTTTCATTGTGAGTGAGGAGGTGACACCAATCTTAGATGAGTGAGTCGGGGTTGAGACAGTCATGGAGACATGACCACTGGAACCATGACCCACACTGAGGACCTTGCTGAGGTTGAAGGTTGGAAGTATACAGGATCATCTATCCGTGCTCCATGTCCTTGTAGAATCTATTATTACTACGATTATTCTTTTTAAGACAGGGTCTTGCTGTGTTGCCCAGGCTGGAGCACCGTGGCATGATCATAATTCACTGCAGTCTCCAACTCCTGGGCTCAAGCAATCCTCCTGCCTCAACCTCCTGAGTAGCTAGGACTACAGGCATGCACCACCATGCCCAGTTAATGTTTTAAAAAATTTTTGCAGACCAGCCTGCAAAAATTATCTCACTATGTAGGCTGGTCTGGAATTCCTGGTCTCAAGCAATCCTCCTGCCTCAGCCACCCAAAGTGCTGGGATTACAAGCATGAGCCACCACACCCAACCCATGTAGGATTTTCTCCTGGAGCGCCTCACTTCACAGAGCAGATGCAGCCGTGGGAAACAGCTGTCAAGGAGGATGCCGGAGAGGGGTGCTGCAGTGTGAGCTCCCAGGGGCCCACATCCTAGAGAATGATGGAATCAAGGCTGAGGCCACAGGAGTGAAAGTCAAGAGGAAAGAAGGTCACAGGAGCTGAAGTTGAGGCAGCAAGAGGTGAGAACGTTGACCAGTCACCCCCAGAGTCATTGATGAGAATGACCATGGCTCACTCCCTGATAGAATCAGGACTTGTGGCAGGTACAAGAATGGACAAGCTGCTAGGGAATTCCAAGAGTGTATGGGTGACTAGAAGAAAAGCAGCTGATGGCCACAAGGAAGAGGTAGGCAGGGAATGTGCTCCTCCACGGAGCAGAAGTTTTCACACAATGGTAAGGAACAAGCACACGAAGGTCGACCAGTAGCCTCCTCAAGTGAAGGATCTCACTGCTCCTCCTGGGGGTCTCGGAGCGTGCCCCATTCTCTCAGATACATACACACACATTGCTCCAACCAAAATGGGTCCTCTTTCTAAGTATTAGCATTCCGCATAAGATTTATTTTAGAAAAGCTTTTATGAGCAAAACGAAATAGAAAAATTAAACACCAGTGATCATGCCCAGCCCGTCCATTATAAGCCAAAGATGAGCTCCAGACCACACGGTGAATTGATGAAGGGACCCACTGCTGCAGCCTGCTAGAGTGCCACGTAAGGTGCACTCTCCCCTAACACGCAGCTCCTAGGGGAAGCATCCTTTTAGGGCTGATGAGTTCAGCACCGCTGACGTCCAGAAGAGCTGAGCATTGTGGGGAGGGAGGACCACTGGCCAGTGAATGGCCGTGATGCAAGTCCTTAGACACCTGTTAGGGACAGGGAAGACAGGCAGAAAGAGGAGAAATAAAGACGGCAATCGAGGAAGAGTCTAGCTGATGACTGCAACCTCGCAAAGAAGAACAGCTCAGAGTCCAGGCAATAAAGGCTAAGTTCCGTCAGCCTCTCACTGTGCAGGACCTTCCGTCACAAGGAAGTTTGCGGGTCTTGTTTATGTGTAGACTTTTTATAACCTATTCAGAGCAGAGGTGGGAGGGAGAACTAGAGAGAGAAAAGTTCCCTTTGAATTTCCATTGCTTTCAGAATCAGCAATTTAATGAGTCATGCATTCTAAATCCTTGCTTTGTCCACACATTTTCATTTCAAAACACTAAAAAACACTTTGTTTGGAACATGGGTTATTTTTAGATCATATATCAATAGTGCACATCCATTTCTCCCCATTTGAGAAAAAGCTTCCTTTGGATGGGGCTGGAACTGCACCATGGGGTAGGGCTGTTTACTTAGCTGTCATTTGTTGAGGCTACCCGGGCATCACTTTAGTCTCTGGAGACTCTCTTACAGGTGGCATCATGGATGAGTCAGCTCTAGACCTGGTCCAAAGAGCTGCAGATCTCAGAGTCTGGACAAAACGTGAACAAGTGAAAGCTCTCAGTGCTCCTCTTAAGGATCTTGGAGGGCACCCCATTCTCCCAAATACATACACACACACCTTGCTCCAACCGCAGTGGGTCCTCTGTCTGAGTATCAGCATTCCCCATATGACTATTTTAGAAAAGTTTCTATAAACAAAACAAAAAAATTAAACACCATTGATTATGCCCAACTCTTCCATTGTAAGCCAAAGACGAGCTCAAGACCACACAGTGGACTGATGAAGGGACCCACCGCTTCCTCCTGCTACAGTATCCTTTCAGATCCCCATGCCGAGGAGTCAGCATCTTGACAGTTTAGAAGAAAGGTCAGGGCGGCCAGGCACGGTGGATCATGCCCGTAATCCCAGCATTTTGGGAGGCGAGGCGGGCGGATCACGAGGTCAGGAGTTCGAGACCAGCCTGGCAAACATGGTGAAACCCCGTCTCTATTAAAAATACAAAAATTAGCCAGGCGTGGTACTGCATGCCTGTAATCCCAGCTACTTAGGAGGCTGAGGCAGGAGAACTACTTGAACCCAGGAAGCAGAGGTTGCAGTGAGCCAAGATCATGCCACTGCACTCCAGCCTAGGTGACAAAGTGAGACTCTGTCTCAGAAAAAAAACGTCAGGGCTTCCTTGCTTCACTCTTGAGAGAAAGGAGTAGAGGAGAAGGAGGCCTCCATCTACAGGTCGTCTCCTCCAGGTGCACTGAAAGAAGCACGTTGACACCTCAGCAGAGACAGGAGTGGAGCATCTGGGATGTTCTCCTGCAATGATGTGGGCTGACAAACAGGAGGACAATGGCATGTGAGGAAGGCTGGCTGTGGGAGCGCGCTGTCTGACCGCTCCTGTCCCCCTCTCTGCACGAGGCCCCCCTCTCCATGAAGGCTGGCTGTGGGAGCACGCTGTCTGACCGCTCCTGTCCCCCCTCTCTGCACGCTGCACTGCAGTGTCCCCAGCTGGTTCCATCTAACCTATTGCTTTTGTTCCATCAGTCACAATTGATGACGCTGGGTTTTGTAGGGATCCCCTTCTTTTTTTTTGTTTTTGAGACAGAGTCTTGCTCTGTTGCCAGGCGCCAGGCTGGAGTGCAATGGTGCGATCTCAGTTCACTGCAACCTCTGCCTCCCGGGTTCAAGCAGTTCTCCTGCCTCAGCCTCCCGAATAGCTGGGACTACAGGCGCACACCACCACGCCCAGCTAATTTTTGTGTTTTTTTTAGTACAGACGGGATTTCACCATGTTGGCCAGGATGGTCTCGATCTCTTGACTTCGTGATCCGCCTGCCTCAGCCTCCCAAAGTGCTGGGATCACAGGCGTGAGCCACCGCAGCCGTCCGGATCACCTTCTTAAAAAGCTCCAACTTCAAGCCTTCACAGCAAATACCTTCCCAGCACTTCATGGGGACTCAACTGACTCCAAGAATAAAACATAAATCTGGTAGCTCAAGGAACTGGAGGGATCCAGTTTAGATATTCGTCCCCTCCAAACCTCTCCCCAATGTTGGAGATGGGGCCTAGTGGCGGGCGTTTGGCTCACGGGGACGGATGCCTCATGAACGCCTTGGCACATTCCCTGTGACAATAAGAGTTCTCACTCTACTAGTTCATGCGAGAGCTGGCATCTCTCTGGTCCCCTCCTCTCCGTGTGACAGGCCCGCTCCCCTGTGCCTTCCGCTATGATTGGAACCTTCCTGAGGCCCTCAGCAGAAGCAGATTAGACCACGCTTCTCTTACAGTCTGCAGAACCACGTGCCAAATAAACCTCTTTATCAGTTACCCAGTCTCAGGTATTCCTTTACAGCAGCAGAAAACAAGTTAACACGGGGGTGGGGAGGCACCCCGCTTCTCCAGTCAGTCCCCTCCTCATCTGTCCACCCATTCGTCCACACCTCTGACCCTCTTCCCTTGGGCATGACTGATTTCATCAGGAGTGGACAGCAATGAGCTTGCTTCCCAGGGGATGTGGAATTGAACCACGCTGATCCCTCCATGTGATCACTGTCAAATGGGCAGCTCTTTGACAGCGATCATTTTCATATGGACAGAGAAAGCGAAGAAACAGCTTTCTTAGATTCTCCACGTCCCTCTCAGTCGTGGCCCAGCTGCACCTCTGGCCTTGGATTTCATGAGACCCACCCTCTGCCCACCCCCATGGGAGTCTCCCTGACACGTTTCCCATTTTACTTCTCAGAACTCTCCTGGACTTCTGTCCCTTGCAACCAGTATGGCTCCAGGAGATGCAAGTGATCTGGAGACGGAAGGCGGGCCAGGCCACGGAGGCTCCCCTGTGCTTTCCAGCTTCGCCTGCGCCCACGCTGTGCACACGCGCTGGGGCCACCGCAGCTGGGAAGCGCTGGCGGCCCTTTGAGCGTGCTTTGGGGTCGGAGGAGGCCCCGGCTGCTCCTGTTTTTGCTAAGGTGCCAACATGCTTCTCTCAGTGCATCTGGAGGAGACGACCTGTAGATGGGAACCTCATCCTCTACTCCTTACTCTCAAGGGTCTCAACGCCCAGACGGTGCTTCATCTGAAGGCGCTTCCCAGCCAAAGCACTGATGGACAGAAGGCGACGTGGGGAGGCTGAGACAACATTACCGCTGAGCCGGGTGGGGAGCACGTTCCGAGGGCGGTGTTCCCGCGGCCCTCAGGCTCCGACTCCCGGAGCAGAGGCCCTGACAGCACATCTCCCTCCTTCGGCCCCACCCAACCCCCTGCTTTTCAGCTCTCTCTTTCTCTTGCCCCACTGCAGAG
>NW_022437086.1:2182183-2220719 GCF_009761245.1 Sapajus apella | reverse complement strand
CTGTCCCCCAGAGGAGGTGACACTAAACTGCCTAATTCATGCCGCTCGCAGCTCTGGCCAAAAAAAATGCCAAATCCCAAAAATGCGGAAACAAATGGGGAAATATTTTTAATGTGACAATGTGTTGAGCAAAGTGTCCTTGTCTGTTTTGTGTGTGTTCTCCTCAGACCCACAGAGGCGGGGACATTCCCTTTCCTCCGTCGCACCAGCCAAGCCTGTCACTCCATGCAGCCCTCCCAGGACTTACAGAAATGTTTCTCTGCCTCAGTTCTTACCTCCTTTTCTCAACAGGCCCCACCCCTTTTCCAGAGGAGGTGTCAAGCACCCTTTCATTCATCCTGGGCTGGTGGAAGTCCAACCGTGCCTGCCTTGGGGGGTCCTCTCCTGGAGGGGATGAGTTGGAATGGGGAGACCATCTCATGATGTTCTCTGACTCCAGCCAGCCTTCCTTGCTCTGAGCCTGCCCTTCCGCATACGGATCTCCAGCTTCACGTGTCCTATTCCAGACCCTTCCTCAGAGGCGAGGAGAGTGGCTCCCTGGGTAGGTAAGCGTTCCCTTGGCCAGGGGACTCATTGGCTCCCGCCCGTAGCTTCCCAGACGTCAAGCTGTGCTGAAGAAGGTTCTGAACAATCTGGTAGCATCCTGTGTCTGGGCCCGCAGCCCAGCCCCCTGCTCATGGGAGAAACTGCCGAAGTCACCAGTCATACTTCCACTTCCTTTTCTTCCCCCTAAGCCCAACTCTAAACTCCCTGCCCTCACCATGTACACTTTCAGCTGCCACTGGAAGCTGGGGACAGAGCTAGAGCTCCCATTCTGAACAGCCTTAGGGAGACAACCTCAGAACGTGCCCACTTACAGGACTCGCCATAGACCACCTCCTTCATGCCAGCATCACACGGATCAAAACTGCCCTCTATACCAAACCACGCCCATGGTTGAAACTCCTCTTGAGTTTGTAAAGCCATGAGGGTCTCCAAGGAAAAGAAAAAGAGCAAGATCGAAAACCCAGGGAGGCCTGTGGCTTGGTTGCATAGAAAACTCCTCACCCTGAGCTGATGAATGACCAGAGAAAGGCAGGGTAGCCTAATGGTTAGGAACATGATTTTTTTTTTTTCTTTCTTTTTTTTTTTTTTTGATTCAGGGAGACTTGGGTAGGAATTCTGGGTTTGCCTCTGGCTGTGTGATCGCAGGCAAGTTGCCCAATGTTTGTGTTACTTATGAAGCGAGATTAATAACACCCCTATGAAATTACCTGAGAATTGGTTGAGATTGTCTATGCAAAGCCCCCATTTTTGTGCCACTGTGTAGTCCACACCCTGTGAGCTGTATCTGTCGTTGTTTGCCTGAAAACAAGCATGTCCCTCCCCAAGAGTCAGTTGCAAACCCATCCCTTTGTCCCGTCCACACGTCTCAAACAGGCTCGAGGAAGGGGAGAGCATCTCTGTACCCAGCTGAGGCAGCCCCTCCCCGGCACCCACGTCATAGATCCTCCTCTCCAGCGTGGACACGCGGCAGCAGCAAAGGCTCCCGGACCCCGCGCCACCCCCTACCTGAGGGCTGCTAAACAATCTAGGTGCTGGGGTTTGGGGGAAGAAGACTTGCCAGGTGGGGAAGTCGGGGGCCTGGCTCCTCGGCGGCTCCTCTCCCCCTCCGAGGACTCCTCCGTCCCCCTTTTTCTCATTCTCGGGCTTCCCCTCTCCGGGTTGCTCTGGCAGCCGCATCAGGGGTCCAGGGCGATGTTCTCAGAGAGACTTAGGAGCACATCAAAGGAACGTCAGCGAAGGCGCTGAGACTCTGCAAGGAGTTGACAGACACTTACAGCCTGCACAGTGCCGGGCGGCTCTTTTTCTCAAAGCCAGCCGCCTAAATAATTCACACCCTCCCTTCTGTGTTCACGCAGGGCAATGGTGGAAACACAGCCCTGGCACAAGAAATATAATTACAGTTGTGACAGATGTTGTTATTAATCAGGCCGCAGTGTCACCAGAGGGTATTGCATAACCAGCCAATAATGGGCTTTTGGAGCCAACCTTCATATTTACAGGAGCTTTTCCACCGGCGCTCCCGTGGGCATTGCTGGAACACGAGCAGCATGGCGAGAGCTACGGCCACCGACGTGACTGCAGCTTGCAAGGAAGCAAAGCACCTCACCAGCATGATGTGTTTCCTTGCTGCGGACAGCAGGACAGCCACAGAAACGAAGCGGGGGGCTGAGCTGGAAATCACCATCTAACGGCGAAGGACCCTTGCCAGGCCTCCCAGGCTTGGCGATGCTGTCACAATCCCAGGGCAAGGTCTCCCTAACTTCCTTAAAGCGAAGCACCCAAGATGGCATCCCGTCACCAGCTGCACTGCGGACTTAAAGCCCGCGCATTAGGAGTCTCTAGGTCTGCTGGATGTCACCGAGTGGCAAAATCCTCTTTCCATCTTGCTCTCTGATATCCAGTTACTGCCTACTTGTCCCTTACAACTCAGCTCAGGGGCCACCTGCTCTGGAAAGCTGTCCGTGACCTGGCCCTCTCCCTTGACTGGGTTAAGGCACTCCTCATCCCTGCCTACTTCCACTGTCATTGGTCCACAAGCTTCTCCCTCCTCTCAACATTGTGTGGAGAAAACCCCAGCAGGGAATATTTCAGATGGGAACTGGTAGTTCAGATGTGGCAATAGTTTTGCGGCGTGGCATTCAGGCCCAGGCAGGGACAACCTTAAAATAACTGGTGCTCAGTAAGCATGTATTGAACACACATTGAATCAATGTCAGTTCTGTTTGGTTCCATATTGAAGTTAAAAACAAACAGCAATGAAGACAAAGCCTCTCTGGAGATGTGAAGTTCAAAGCATGTAACTCAAAGACATTGGTGATGAAACCCGCAAGGCCCTGGCCACCATGCGTCAGGTCCCCGTCTGAGACAGCTGTGCCCACGAGGATGTCTGCACATCGCCGCGTGCAATGGCTTCCCATGGCAACACACAGGTGAGTCCTCATTTCCCACTGCTGGGCCCCTGAACGTCGCATCCTGGGAAGAGTCCAGCCTCCCTCTTTCTGCTCTCTCGATTCTGGTGACAGGTGCATGCCCATGCCGGGGAAATGGTCCCCTGTCAACGCCAGCTCTTAGGAGATCAGGCTTAGAAAATAACTGCAGAAAGCATGAAGAAGCCTTGAAGAGCTGTATGTGGACTGTGCACATCATTGTTGCAGATTATTGTAAATGTGCACACAGTAACCATTCAAAGTCAGCCTCACTCGGCTCCCATGAAACAGGCTCTTCTCAAAGCCCTGTGTGTAACTCATCTGCCACTGGGATAAATGAACGAAGGACAGACACATAAACCAAATGGATGCTTTGTCATGTCCACCTGGACCAGAAACCCCAGCGGCCTTAGCTCAGAGCTGGACGAGATGGTGTCTGGGTGCCCCTGACCTCTGAGGTCTCTGGTTCTCTGAAGGTTGTGGGATGGAGTTGGGCCCTCCATCCCACAGGAATGACAAAATAGGACAGGAAGGGTGTTATGTCCTGTGATTGGGCTGGATCTGAAAGACACATTAAAGAGAGTGTCTCAAAGCAAGAAGCCATGTCTCACCAAACAGCACGTGTGCAACGCATCCACACAATCGCACTTGGCCTAAACACACACATGCACACACACATATGCACACACGCACACACATGCCCATGTGTGCACGCACACCCATGCACGCACACCCATGCACACACGCACACACATGCCCATGCGTGCACGCACACCCATGCACGCACACCCATGCACACACGTGTGCATGCACGCACACACAGGCACACGTGTACACATGCACACACACACACCCACGCGCACGCACATGTACACACATGCACATGCAGGCATGCACACACATGTGCACACGCGCACACACACATGCGCATGCACACACATGCACACCCACGCACACCCAGGTACACACGTGTGTGCACACACACACACCAGCACTGGTCTTCAGACGTGTGCTCACACACCAGCCTTGTATCACTCATAGCCTAGGGGTGATGTTAGGCCCACCTAGCATGGTGGGGAGGCCTCAGGAAACTAACAATTACGGCGGAAGGCAAAGTGGGAACAGGCCAGTCTTCACACGCCTGTTTCCTGAGACATATGCCCAGGAGCACTCACCCCCGCACCCACATGGCTCCCACGCAGCTTCACACAGCTGCACACTCTGTCCCCATCAGCACGCACCCGTACGCCGCTCCCTTACACATGCCTATGACTCATATTCACACACACTACAACGCCCACTTCCCCACACATGCCGCACATGCTGGAGCTCTTGGAGACTTGTCTAGTTAGCTCGTTAAGTTAAACAGGAGAAACAAGTGTGTCATTACAGTAGAAATGCAAAAAAAAATAACATTTTATTTTCAAATATGCTTTTAGTTGCCATGGCAGTCCCAGCACCACGAAAGTTGTGATTGGTGGTAAATGCATGTTTCAAAAAGCAGCAATTTGCTCCCCATGTGCAGAAACTTCTGTATATGTTGAGTCCCCTCTCCTGTCGGGTCCCTCCAGGCACCGTGGACATCAGAGCAGGGCACCCAGATGAGAACTGCCGGGAGCTCTCTGCAAGGGTGTTCCAGGCTGATGGTCGCCCGGCTTCTGAGCCCAATCCACTTAATGACTTGGAAGCTGCCCACAGCTCTGAAGGTGGCAGATGCCCGTAAGGAACAATTGCCCCTGCTGCTCAGCCAGCCTCTGGTGCCCTCACTGCAGCACTTGGGATGTGCCATAGAGACACAGAACCAGGGGACCCAAAATGGAGCTGGCCCCTGTAGCCAGAGCCATCTCTCCAGAATTCCCCTCTCCCAGTCACAGCTGCCTGCTGCCATGGTAATGAGGGAAGCCAAGCTGCCCTGCACAAGCCGGTGTGACCACCCATGACCAACCAGTGAAGCACCCTGAGCTGGTATCCGCAGAGAAGACAGACCTGCATCTTCCCCCCATTTAACTGGAAGCTTCTCCAAGACAGGCACCTCCTGAGTCCCTGTGGCCTTATGCATCTTGGGACCCAAGGTGCATTTCCTGATAAGCTTCCTTGTCCCCAAATTAACTGGTTACCTCATTTCCTGATGCGATTCTGAAGGGGGAGTAATTTCCAGAATTTGTCCTCTAAAGTCCATTTGCAAATTGCCTTTGTAATCATCATCTGAAAGGCCAGCTGGGAGGGGCTGGATTTTTGAGCCCCCGTCTTGACGTTAGAGCTTTGGCTAATCCCTAGACCCACACTAGGGTCCTCCTCAGCTCTTGTTTCTTCCTTTTTTTTTCTTTCTTTTTTTTTTTGTGTGTGTGAGACGGAGTCTTGTTCTGTTGCCCAGCCTGGAGCGCAGTGGCGTGATACCTGTTCACTCCAGCCTTCACCTCCCAAGTTCAAGCCATTCTCCTGCCTCAGCCTCCAAGTAACTCAGATTACAGGTGCAAGCCACCACACCTAGCTAATTTTTGTATATTTAGTAGAAACGGCTTTCACTATGTTGGCCAGGCTGGTCTCAAACTTCTGACCTCAAGTGATCCGCCCACCTCGGCCTCCCAAAGTGCTGGGATTACAGACATAAGCCCCCGCACCCGGCTCCTTGTCAGCTTTTCAGTCAGTCTTTTAGGGCTCAGACCAATAGGAGGTGCTCTTATCCACCCAAAAAGTGATTCAGCCTTGGGTCTACCCTTCGAGTTCTCCATCACCTGCATCCCTTTTACCAACCCATAATATTCAGAGAATGGTACAGTGATGGGGTTAAGAACATCACTAATCAAATTAGACCATGCAGTTCAAATCCTGGCTCTGTCACTTAGGGGCTGTGTGACCTTGGGCAAGTTACTTAACCTCTCTGGGCTTCAGCTTCCTGATCTGCAAAATGGACCTGATAATAACAACACCTACCTTTTAGAGCTATTGTGACATGTTAGGCACAGAGCAGGCGCTACATACGCTAGCTACCTGATGTGGTTTGGATTTGTGTCCCCACCCAAACCTCATGTGAAATTGTAATCCTCAGTGTTGGAGGTGGGGCCTGGCACGAGGTGATTGGATCACAGGGCAGATTTTTCCCACTTTCATGCTGTTCTTGTGATAGCGTTCTCGTGAGATCTGGCTGTTTAAAAGTGTGTGGTGCACACATTCGCACTCCTAAGTGGGTGCTGAACAATGAGAACACATGGACACAGGGAGGGGAACATCACATACCAGGGCCTGCGGGTGGGGGGCAAAGGGAGGAATAGCAGTGGGTAGGGGGATTGGGGAGCGACAGCAGTGGGTGGGGGGAATTGGGGACGGAGAGCATTAGGATAAATACCAAATGTAGATGACGGGGCGATGGGTGCAGCAAGCCACCATGGCACGTGTGTGCCTATGTAGCAAACCTGCACGATCTGCACGTGGACCCCAGAACTTACAGTACGATAAATTAATAAATAAAACAATAACGTGTGTGGTGCTTCCCCCCTTCTCTTTCCCTCCCGCTCTGGTCATGTGAAGACATGCCTGTTTTCCTGTCACCTTCCACCACAATTTTAAGTTTCCTGAGGCCTCCCCAGCCACGCTTCCTGTAAAGCCTGCAGAATCGTGGACCAATTAAGCCCCTTTTCTTTGTGAATTACCCAGTCTCAGGGATTTCTTTACGGCAGTGCAGTAGCAGACTAATACGCTATCATTCTCCATTTTTTTCTTTTGCACCAATAGACAGTGACGGAGCTCCTTCTCTGCTCAGAAGGACGCTGGACTGGGTACAGAGTGGATAGAGGTGGGACGTGCAGAAGTGAAGCCACCACAGATGTAGCCTCACAGAGCTCAGAGTCAAGCTGGGAACTCAGACACAAACACACGGAGCAGAGGAAGACTGTCCCTGCTCCTTCAGTCTGAAGGAGCAGCTTGTTCCTGAGGGCATCCAAGACGGGGGGCTTTGATTCTCCCCTCTGTGGCCCTCGGGGTGCACATGTGCACTGTGTGGCACTCAGGCCCAGACAGGGGCAAGCTGAAAATAACTGTGCTCAATAAACGTGTATTGAGCACACATTTAATCAATGTTAGCTCCCTTTGGCGCCACACTGAAGTTAAAAACAAACCAACCATAGGCCCAGCATGGCAGCGCACGCCTGTAGTCCCAGCACTTTGGGAGGATGAGGCCGGTGGATCACCTGAGGTCATGAGTTTGAGACCAGCCTGGCCAACATGGTAACCCTGTCTCTACTAAAAAAACAAAACAAAAATTAGCCAGGTGTGGTGGCTCACGCCTGTAGTCCCAGCTACTCAGGGGGCTGAGGCACAAGAATCACTTGAAACCACAAGGTGGAGGCTGCAGGGAGCCGACATCATGTCAAAGGCTCTCTAGAGATGTGAAGCTCAGAGAGTGTAACTGGAAGATGCTGATGATGTTGGCGACAAAACCAAGACGGCCATGGCCACCATGGATAAGTAACTTTCTGTATAAATTTATGGGACGAAGGTGCAGTTTTGTTATGTTACATGCAAGGATTGCACAGTGGTCATGAAAATACATACAAATGACCACCAAACATATTCCTTTCTTTTTCTTTCCCTTTTTTTAGCCTATAAAGACACATGCATGAGCACACTCACCCAGCTGCAGAGACCTAACAGAGAAGCTGCCGAAGCCTGCACTGTCGCCCAGCCTAGAGTACCGTGGCGCGACGCAGCTCACTGCAGCCCCGACCTCCCGGGCTCAAGCAATCCTCCCACCTCCAGCCCCGAGTAGCTGGGGCTACAGGCGAGCACCACCACTCCTGGTGAATTTCTGTATTTTTTGTAGAGATGCAGGTTGGTCTCAAACACCTAGAGTCAAGCAATCTACCCACGTCGGCCTTCCAAAGCGCTGGGATTGCCGGTGTGAGCCACTGCACCTGGCCCCAAGTATACTCTTACGTGGACCTCCGCGCCAGCCTACGAGGAAGGGAGGTATATGGATACAGTCTGAGCCCCTGGCCCCTCATCACTCCGGCCTCTGTGGCCTTCAGCAAGCAGTCTGGTGCGTGGGTTACAAGCAGAGTCAGCATGCCAGTCTGTCATGTATTTCATCCTGTTTGAAGTGTCTAAAATTCCAGTCACTGGGAGCAGGATTGAGCTGAAAATCTAATGTGTACAAATGGAGGGGATGGGCCTGCAGTGCTCACGGGCGTAAATAATTCATGAGGGTTAAATGATTTTATTTAGCCTCTGGGAGTGCCAGGGAACAGTGGTTCCCAGACTGTCACCCAAAGACCCAGTTCAAAGAATCACCAAGGAATGCTCCCTCCGTTTTAACCACAGTGGGCATCAGCTTAGAGTCTTTTGCACCCCGTGGTCTCTGCCAGATTTTACAATTGTTGAGGGTCATGTTATAACCCTAATTTCCCCCCTGTAATGCTTGATAATGGGTTTGCACGTGGTCCTTTCCTCTAAAACTCTGCAACGATGCACCACATTCAACCCACAAGTAAAATTTAGTTTTGTTATGACTGAATATGATTGTTGTCTGAAGATATCTTTGGACAAAATGTTACATGGTATGGGTCATGCCATATGGTGTGTAATGGGGTACAAGTTTCTGACAAAAAAGAGGTGGGAGCAGAGTGTGAGCTCCAGCCTGCCCCACAGCTGAGCGCTGCATCTCCCGGAATACGGGAGCCCGGAGCTCTTTAGTATGTAAGAGAGGTTGTCACATCTACTCAACTGCTTATGAGCAATGAAGTCTCATCATTTCACGTGTGTTTACTAACTCTGCAGAGGTGACTGTTGACCATCATTTTAAATATCTTAATGCTAAAAAGTATGTCTTCAAAAGCACACCAAAAAATCTAAAACTGGCTGGGCGTGGTGGCTCATGCCTGTAATTCCAGCACTTGGGGAGGCCAAGGTGAGCAGATCACGAGATCAAGAGATTGAGACCATCCTGGCCAACATGGTGAAACCCCGTCTCTACTAAAAAGATAAAACTTGGCTGGGCGTGGTGGAGTGCACCTGTGGTCCCAGCTGCTCAGGAGGCTCAGGCAGGAGAATCGCTTGAACCAGGTAGGTGGAGCTTGCAGTAAGCCAAGGTCGCGCCACTGCTGGTCTAGGACATAGAAAATGTCCATGGAATTCCTTGAAAGATGCAAAAGCGAAATCCTTCTATGTGATGTAAAAATGAAACCTGTTTTGCCCCATCTCTGTCTAAAACCAATTAGATGTCATCATGAAAATAAAATATATATACAGGCAAAGCCAAAATTCCAAGCCCACATCTGAAAACTGAAAAAGCACATCCGTACAATCCTTCAAGTGAGACTTCTCAGGAGCTCTAATGTGCCTTCATGTCCCAGCTTAGGATCACATAAGCAAAACATCCTAAACCCTAGTTCTTCAGAAGGAAAGTCAAGACCTATGAATGGCTCACCTCAATTAAATTAACACTGAAAATCGTAATAAAATAGAAAACAATATATGTTTCCTGAACATGAATACACACACCTCCATATCAGCTCACAAGCCATCACCCTACTTCTTACTTTCCAGGAAGCATTAGAGACTTTATTGCTAAAATCAGAAAAAATACAAGGATGTTCACTCTCTCTTCTGCTGTCAACATTGCATTGTAGGCATTAACCAACATGATTAGACAACCAATTAGAGGCCTAAGATGGCAAAAGAAGAAATAAAATAAAGCTATTTAAAGGTGATATGGTTATATGTCTGGAAAATCCAAAAGAATCCATGGAAAAACTATTACAAATAATAGGTGAATTTAGCAAAGCATTAGAATATAAGCTCAACATACAGAGCTTAATAGGATGATGTGTAGAAAGAATGTTGAGTTAGGAGGTAATGTATGAGCAGAACCTATTTATAACAACAAACATAAATAAATCAAAAATTTTACAGATTTGAAAAAAAACTATATCAAAGGGAAAAAGTGAAGCAATTCCTTAAAATAGAAAATAAACTGAAACATAAAAACACAACTGTATTTCAAGTTAATGGCTTCTACAGAGAAAATCTTTTTTTTTTTTTTTTGAGTTACTTTAAAACAAAATATTGTGACTGGGCTTTCCAAGTGAGACATAGTCTCAGGACAGAAAGAACCACAAAGAAATCATACATAAGAGACTCATGTAACAGCATTAGTAACCAAGATTTTCCATGTTAGAGAAAAGAGCTATAAATACAACAATTTTAAACTTAGGTAAAAACTCTGAAATCTAGATTGAATATCAGTGTGAACTACTCATAATTTCCTTTTTGACTTTAAAAAAATATGGACATGTCAGTTTTGTCACTGAAAAGATGTCAAGGTATAAAGCTCAGGCAATGAGCACCCAAATTGTGGTCTCTAAATACCATTTTCAGCAGAGTAACCAGTCCCACTGGAGGAAATAGGAAAAGTCAGCTGGAACTTCCTGTCAGGCCTAAAAGTGAGTAAGCTCTCAGTGATGCCAAATGAGAGAGAAACCAACTTGAAGACACATCCAATGACCAAATATGGTACAACTCATTATCCTGAAAACGAACATGAACATAATTGCTAAGGCCTCAAGTAATTACTCTTTTAAAAGTAATAAGTAAGAAAAGAACCAAACAATTGTCCTCCCTTTTCCATACAGATTATATTACAGGGTAGCCAAATAGTTGACAAAGCAAGTCTGTTTCAGAGAGGAATCGCAAACCAATAAAGAAAAGATCTTAGATTAGAACACGGCCATTTTGCTACCTCTAATGAAATAGTGGACCTAGGTAATGATTGTGTGACGTTGTTACAGCAATTGTTCTCACGGTTTTCTATGCAGTGATGGGTCAGTATCCACTGCAAGGTAAGTGGCAAGGAAGTTGTTACTAATAATAGTAACCCGATTTAGGAGAAAGTATGGGCTGGGTACAGTGGCTCATGCCTGTAATCCCAGCACTTTGGGAGGCCGAGGCAGGCGGATCGCCTGAGGTCAGGAGGTTCAAGACCAGCCTGACCAACATGGAGAAACCCCGTCTCTACTTAAAACACAAAAATTAGCTGGGTGTGCTGGTGGACATCTGTAATCCCAGCTACTCGGGAGGCTGAAGCAGGACAATCACTTGAACTCAGGAGGTGGAGGTTGCAGTGAGTGGAGATCATGCCATTGCCCTCCAGCCTGGATGACAAGAGACTCCATCTCAAAAAAAAGAAAAAAAAAATCTATGTTCTGAGTTTCCCACAGTGGTCTGCTAAGTTGCTGCAAATAGGCCACAGGAGTGCTGAGCTAGTGACCCAGCCCTCCTCAGCCCTCCCTAGCCCTCAGGGGCCACTAGGCCATCTTGGCGGGGTCCCTCTGGCCACCGAGCCGCCTCTCTCACTACCTGGAGCATTTCAGAGACGTTATCACCTCTACTATGTGACGTGACCTGAACACAGTTGAAAACACAGCACTCTATGGCTTCTCAAGCACGTCAGGAAACTTGGTGGCCAAGAGCAGTATCTTTGCATTTAACTGCACAGAATTCTGTCCTGAACCCAGGTGGGGTCCTGGCCCCCTGCTCCCTGCCCCATGTTCTCCTCACTGGGGCGAGGCACTGTCCATAGGGCACCCAGTCCACCACCTGAGGCCATGTGGGAGCTTGTCTCCAGACCATGAAAGTACTCAGATGGCTCCCAAGTGAGGACTCAGAGTGCTGATGACCGCATGGAGCCCCACCTGGCCCAGCAGGGGCCCAGCTGTCACCTGTATGCAGCTAAGCCCACCGTGCCCTTTAGCTTCTGTGCCCACCCCGGGGCAGCTGCCGGAGGAGTCGCCCCAGCCCTTGGCCCCTCACCCCGCCCCCACGGAACCTGCTTTGGGAAAAACAGACTGTAACAATAAAAAAGCCCTTGTCAAATTCCCTTGTCTCCAGTCCAGGAAGTTTCTAGAAGCAGTCAGACCACAGGACAGAGAAGTACTGGTGGCCCAGCTGTCCCTGGAGAAGCCATCTCCCACCTCCAAAAGGAAGTGCCCAGACCACGGAGGCCCCAGCCCCAGGCCTGGCTTTCCTGGTAGGACAGTATTTGGGGTCACCCATCTGCCTCCTGGAGCAGCTGGTCCAGCTCTGAGAAGGCTCTTTTACGGCTGTGCCAGCTCACTCTAAGCCCACCCGGGGCAGACCAGTGGCTGGTGACCACCTTCGGACCTGGGCTCACCCCAGGGATTTGCACTGACAGGTACACTGGCAGAGATCACAGAGGCAGGTTCTGTTAAAGACACACACACACACACACACTCTCTCTCTTACACATACGCACACTTACACATACACTCACATACACACTGACACTTGTGCACATCCACTCATACACACATATACACACACCACACATACACACACATAAACATTCACACACACCACACGCTCACTCACACTCACACTAATGCACATACACACATGTACACACACACGTTCATACATACACTTACATCCACACATACATTCACACTCATCCACAGACATCCACACACACCCACAAACATACACACTCATACATGCACACTGCACATGCCCAGTCTTACACACCTATATAAACTCAGACTCACACATCACACATGGACACACACACTTATGCATGCTCACACCACACACACATAGGCACATACACTCATAAACACACACAAATGCACACTCACATGCTCACACATGCATGTACACATATACACAACACACACACTCCCACTCATACACACATATACAGAGTAACACATGCACACACACTCACACACATAAACACTACACATACACATATACACTCACTACACATACACACATATACACTCACAGTTATGCACACACACGCACAGCACATATACACATGCAGACAGACTCATGCCCATATACACGCACACTACGCATACACATATACACTCACATGCATACACATACACTCACAGTTATGCACACTCACACGCACAGCACATATACACATGCACACACTCATGCATATATACACACACTACACATACACATATACAATCACATTTATGCACACTCACATGCACAACACTCATTTACACACACATGCACACATTCATACATATACACATACTGTACACATACACGCACAGCACTTGCAAACACTCCTTATGCACATTCACATGCATGGCACTTACACATAAACACACACACATCCACATACATCACACACATATGTATACACACATACATGCACACACATACACTCTTACATACATAAACACACACCCACACACACCACACACACCACTCTCACATACACCTCCTCACATACACTCCGTCTTCCCTCTGTTTCCATGTCTGCTGTCTCCAAGACTTTCTGGTTTTGAGTCCCCCGCTAAAATTAAAATGCTCCTGAGAGTAATTAAGCTTTGGCAGCTAATGTCTTAATTACCCACTAACACCATATTTACCATCACCCTCGCCAGGCAGGAGCAGCGAGCTATGAGGCCGATCCACTGGCCGGAGACAGACTGTGGGAGACCCAGCATCCTGAAGCTTGGCAGGAGGCTCAGGAGGGCCACGACTGAGCCACAGGCTCATGGATCTCTTTGAGCCCTGGGGTCCAAATCCTTCATGCTCAGCACCCACTGCAGTGCAGTGCCCTTACCCAGGGCTTAAAAGTATCCACTAACATGAAGAGTGACCTACAAAAGACACTGACCGAATCAACCGCCGGCTCTTCATTGGGCAGAGTGAGACGGAGAGGCTGAGCAGCTTCCAAGGGCCACACAGCTTCTCTTGCAGGCCGGAGACCCTCTTGATAGGCTCATTCAGCACAGCCGGAGAGAGGTGCCAGGTGACGGGAGGCCGAGGTTAATCAGACAACGGGCGTTTGAGAAGCATCACTGCTGCTTGGTGTCCTCACCTGGAGGACGTGAGTGAGGTGCCCCGTGCAATGGGATTGGCACATCTGACTACTCAGAAGGTTGTGGTCTTGGGTTGCCGGCCCGCCAAAAACATCCTGCCTCCCCGACTCTGCCTTTCCATCTCAAATGTCACAAAAATTAAGCACCAGCCAACAAAATCAGGATGCAGAAACCACAACCAGTTTGTGTGGATTCACCTGAGCCAGGGTGGGAGGCAGTGAATTAGAACCAGAACCAAAGGTGACAAGGAAATCAATTGCAAGTCTGCGGTGGCTTCCCACTGCTGTCCCAGCTGCCGAGGGCTCCTGCCGGATGGTTCTTGGTTACCAGCCAGCATACTTTTACCAGCACTGGTTCCTAAGTGACTATTTAATCATGCATTGTGTGTTTGAATGTATTCATTATATTTTAATATGATTATGTTCAATCCAGTAGATGGAAACTGATTTGTCCAGATGTATAATTATTTTCTAAATGCTTATACTTCTTGATGGCAGGGTTGGCAGAGAGTTTGAGAAAGAAGAGGAGTCCATTAGCTCTTCACGTTCATTAGCCATGGTTGTGAGAGCCTCCTTAGTGTGTTCAAGGTAATCCACGCTGCCCTGGGACACCTCGGCCTTAAACGCCATCACAGGGGTCTTGTGCTTTCAGCCCCACGCAGGGAATCACTGGGGCTCTAAGTTTCACCTGGAGCTCCTCTCTCTGATGGGCTGTTTTTCCCTGTTCCTCTTTTTGTTTTTGTGTTTTAACATTTCAACTCTAATTAGATTTTTAACATTTCAGCTCTAATTTAGACTCAGAAGATACGTGTGCAGGTTGGTTAAATGGATGTATTGTGTGATGCTGAGGTTTGGGGTAAAAATATTCCTGTCACCCAGGTGGTGAGCATAGGTAGTGCCTAACCAATAGGTGGTGTTTCAGCCTCTGCCCCTCCCTCTCTTCCCTCTCTAGTAGCCCCAGTGTCTGTCTGCCCATCTTTATGTCCACGTGTGCCCGGTGTTTCTCTCCCACTTGTAAGTGAGAACAAGCAGTATTTGGTTTTCTGTTCCTGCATTAATCCGCTTAGGATAATGGTCTCCAACCGTATCTATGTTGTTGCAAAGAACATGATCTCCTTCTTTTTTATGGCTGTGTAGTATTCCAGGGTGTATATGGATCACATTTTCCACTGATGGGCTCCTATGTTGGTTCATTGCCTTTGCTCTTACAAATAATGCTGGGATGAACATACAGGTGCAGGTGTCTTTTTGGTAGAACAAATTATTTTCCTTTGGGTTTGGGAAGGGGCTCTGCCCAGGTGACTGCCTCACTGCACCCTCCAAATGCCCTGTCCCAGGATTCCGTGGGTTACCACAGAAGGAAGACTGACTCTTCAGGTCTTCCTTCTCTGGTAACCCACGGAATCCTGGGACAGGGCGCCCGGCCACCATATTTTCCTCAGGATCCACGACTGGACTGGCTCAGGCACTCCTCTAAGGCTGGGTTTGAGAGGCACTGGTTCACCCTTCTTGGCTCTGACTGAATGAATGCAGGTGTCCCAGAAACCTTTCCCTAGCGGGCCTTAGAGTCATCCTGATACAGAACAGCTGGGCTCCTGGCTAACCTCCCCCAAGCCTGGAACCTTGGCCCTAAGTGGAAACAGCTGGCCTAATTTTCTTCCCAAATGATTGCCTTATTGGCCTGCCACGCACCTATGCTATGCCCATAAAGAGAAAACAGAGCAACACGGTGGCTGACCAGCAAGGAACTTCCCCGAAATCAGATTCCTGATGTTAAATGTTATTTAACTTCAATAGTTTTTAGGGTACAGCTGGGTTTTGGTTATCTGGATGAGCTCATTGGCGGTGATTTTTGAGATTTAGTGCACCCGTCACACACCGTACCCAAGATGCTGTCTGTACCCCTCGCTCCACTCCCGGCCTCTCCCCACCCCGAGTCCCCACAGTCCATTAGCTCACTGCATGCTTGCCGCCCTCATAGCCCAGCTATGAGCGAAGTGACTCAGGAGCGGAAACCAAAAGGATAATTCTAATTCTTCACCCTTCGTGTAAATCCTCGCCTTCTCCCAGTGGTTTTTCTCTCTTCATCAACCTTTCTGTTTTTAACATCTTATCTTCTTGGCTTTATCTTTTACATGAACTCTCATGGTGTAATTTCATCTTTATTTTATAACATTCATCTTATTTCAGATCATAAGATTTCATTTTATCCCACTTATTAATGAGAACATGGGGTATTTGGTTTTCCATTCCTGAGTTACTTCACTTAGAATAATGGCCTCCAGTTCCAGCTAGGTTGCTGCAAAAGACATTATTTCATTCCTTTTCGTGGCTGAGTAGTATTCCACGGTGTATATACACCACATTTTCTTTATTCACTCGACAACCCACAGGCATGAAGGCTGGTTCCACATCTTGCGATTGTAAATTGTGCTGCTATAAACATACATCTGCAAGTGTCTTTGTCATAGAATAACTTCTTTTCTTTTGGGTAAATGCCCAGGAGTGGGATTGCTGGATCAAATGGTAGACCTACTTTTAGTTCTTTAAGGAAGCTCCATACTGTTTTCCACTGTGGTTGTACTAGTTTACATTCCCACCAGCAATGGAGATGTGCTTCCTTTCCGCCACATCAACTACAACATCTATTGTTTTTGGACTTTGTAACTTTGACCATTCTTGTAGGAGTAAGATGGTATCCCATGTGGTTTTGATTTGCATTTCCCCAATGATTCTCGATGCTGAGATTCTTGAGTAGCCACAAGCCCCCTGGCTGTTTATTTTGATAAAAGCTTTTCAAGGTGGCAGCAGCAGCTGATAAAGCTGCAGGGTCCCCAGCATCCTTTAATTCTTCTTGCTGAGTGACACCATCCTCTGCAGAGGGATGGCTTAGTTTAGGACACTCTAAGAACTGGTTACAAAGCCACTTCCCTCCTCCTCTGCAAGTGCTTCCAGCTGACTTCTTAAAATATTCCCTCCAAGTGAGATTCCATTTATACAAATTATCATTTACCTGTTTCATTCTTATTGTTCATCCTTCATGGAAATCTTCACCTTTTCCTAAGTGTTTCTCTCTTGTTCAGCCTTTCAGCTTTTGACATCTCATCTTCGTCCTTTATCTCTTACATGAACTCTCACTGTGTCATTTTGTCTTTATCTTACCAGATGCGTCTCATTTCAGATTGTAAGATTTCATTTTGGCCTGTAATCCCAGCACTTTGGGAGGCCGAGGCGGGTGGATCACTTGAGGTCAGGAGTTCGAGACCAGCCTGGTCAACATGGCAAAACTCCATCTCTAAGAAAAATACAAAAATTAGCCAGACATGGTCCCAGCCACTCAGGGGCTAAGGCATGAGAATCGCTTGAACCTGGGAGGCAGAGGTTGCAGTGAGCCAAGATTGTGCCACTGCACTCCAGCCTGGGAAACAGAGACTCCATCTCAAAAAGAAAAAAAAAAAAGAAGAAAGAAAAAAGATTTTATCTTATTTCATCTCATCAATTTCACCCAATCTTCATCTTCAATGGATGGAATTATTCAGAATTTGTTCTTGTATTGTATTTTCCTTTAGTCTTTATTTCTTCTAATTTTTCTTTCAATTTCAAGTTTTAATTTTCCTACTTTCTACAATTCCTGTATCCCTGGACAAATATGCTTCTTTTATTTCCCTTCTTTCTTCTTTCCTTTTTAATTTTGCCTTTCTGAGTAGCACAGAAAGCCTAGCCCCAGGGCAGGGACCAGCACAGAGGCAGGGCAGGAGGTTTTCCTCCTTCACAGCTGTCCTTCAAGCTGTCTGTCCTCCAAATAGACCTCCAGACCATCCAAGCCTGGCTTTCCAGGTAACCTCACCCCTAGGAGACCCAGAGATACCACCCCTGGGTCAGGGTAGCTGACCAGACTGGTCTTAAAGCCCTAGCCTCAAGAGATCCTCTTGCCTCAAACTCCTGAGTAGCTTCCTTTTTTATTTTCTACCTTGATAAGTTGAGGCCCATTTTACATGAATGGCAACATTCACAGGACTCAGGTGGATTTAAGGCTGGGCCCATCACTGAGGTTTCTCTCCTGAGCCTGAGGACGCGACACGGTGAACGATCAATCCACAAGCTCTGGGACTTGTTGGCACGATTCCCCCCCAGGTATCCATGTTGCTAAATCCCCCTAAGGACCTCAGAGAGGGGTAGGTTTTTTTTTTTGTTTGTTTGTTTTTGTTCTTGTTTTTGAGACAGAGTCTCACTCTGTTGCCTGGGCTGGAGTGCAATGGTAAAATCTCAGCTCACTGCAACCTCCACCTCCCTGGTTCAAGTGAGTCTCCTGCCTCAGCCTCTCAAGCACCGAGGATTACAGGCACACGCCACCACACCCAGCTAATTTTTGTACTTTTAGTAGAGACAGGGTTTCACTATGTCAGCCAGGGTGGTCTCGAACTCCTGACCTCAAGTGATCCACCTGCCTCGGCCTCCCAAAGTGCTGGCGTGAGCCTCTGGGCCTGGCCTGCTGCTCAGTTACTACCAGCCCCACGTGCCCATGGCTGAGGCCAGGCTCCCAGTCAGTGCCACGCCTCAACAGTCATGAGTTCCAGCACAGCTCCAGTCCATCCACGACTGTGTGAGTATCTTCCCATCCTGAGGGGTCGGCTGTTCTGAATTACGGAAAGTAGTATACCTCACTGTTACTGTTGCGGCCAACATGGATTGACAGTGCCTTGGTTCTGTTGAGCAGGCAACAGGCCATCCCCTCATTACCATATCATCTGAGTCTCACAGCCGCCCTGTGAAGTAGGAGGTGTTTGCATTCCTGCTAAAAGATGACGTTAAGTGGGTTACGAAGCTTGCAGAATTTGAATGTGCAGATTCTTAAGATTGAAGATTTGAATCCAGACCTCTCTGCACACAGAGTCCCACATCTGAGCGGCCACTCCGTCCCTTAGGAAGGTGGCTACCTGTTGGCTTTGGGAAAGAGATTCCAAGAATTACAACCAAACTCCTCCTCATCCCAGGGTGCCCTCGGAGGAAGCCAAAGACAGAAGGAAGCACAGCTAAGAGGATGCAGAAGCCTCAGGGTGCAGGTGGCTGCTACCTTTGACTGGGGGCATCTCTGATGAGGGATGCTGGCACCCAGGCTTAGGCCAGGAAACCAGGAGGGACTTCTGCCATTGTCTTCTGGAAAGTGAAGAATGCATCGTCCAGACTTGAGCCCACTTACCCAGGGACCGTGCAGATAAGCCTCACTTGGCTGAAGGACCAGAAGAAGGGGAGGGGCCAGGGCCAGCCCACGGCAGCTGGCCCACCCAGCACCGGCAGGTGCTGTACTGACATGCTGTGGTTCTTTGTCTCCCCTCAAATCTCATCTTGAATTGTAATCCCCAGGTGTGGAGGGAGAGGCCTGGAAGGAGGTGACAGGATCACAGGGCGGTCTCCCTATGCTGTTCTTACGATCGTGAGTGAGGTATCACAAGATCTGATGGTTTTATAAGTATCTGGAAGCTCCTCCTTTGTTCATGCTTCTCCTTCCTGCTGCCACGTGAAGAAGGACATGTTTGCTTCCCCTTCCGCCATGATTGTAAGTCTCCTGAGGCCTCCTCGGCTATGTGGAACTGTGGGTCCATTAAACCTCTTTCCTTTATAAATTACAGAGCCTCGGGTATTATCTTTAAACCAGTGTGAAAACGAACTAATACATCTACTGTAGCTGAAAAATCGTGAGCCTAAACTTCCCAGGCCAAGCACCGTGAGATGGACAGACAGGGCCAGGCGGGGCTGTGCTGCTGTAAGCACTAGGCTGTATTTATCCCCTGAGGAGTGGTCTTGATTCCAATGTCCTTCTGTTTTTTTCTTTAGAAACAGGGTTTTTCTCTGTCACTCCGCTGGTGTACGTGGCACAATCATCATTCCGAAGGGGCTGGGATTACAGGCGTATGCCATCATGAATGGTGATATTGTTGTAATTGTAGAGGCAGGGTCTTGAACTCCTGGCCTCAAGCTAGCCTGCCACTTCAGCCTCCCAAAGTGCTGGGGTTACAGGCAGGAGCCACAGCACTGGGCTGCACAGTGATCTTTTGAATGAGCAAAATAGATCACATCACTGTCTTGCTTAAAGTCCTCTCAGTGACAGATTGTTCTACGTGGAATAAAATCCCAGGGCTGCCTGCATCTCTGCCTCCTTCTCTCTCGTTCCCACTGCCGAAGCCCTGCCTCTCCTGCAACCTCGCTCCTTCTTGCCTGAATGTTGTTACACCGGATATTCCCTCTGGGGTGCTCCTGCCCCACCACGCACACGTGGCTTCCCCAGGTCATCCCAGCCTCAGCTCAATGTCCCTTCCGCACTCATCTGAAGTGACCCTCCGCAGACAGACTCCAGACACTCCCCGCCACGCTGAGTTTTACCCTAGCGTTGATCACTATGGGGAATGACCGTATCTGTTCGCTCACTTCTCACTAAGTTTTCGAGTTCTTCTCATCACTACAGAGTCGCTCATATTAGACCAGCTGTCATGCAAACAATAATCACAAATTCTGCACAATATACAAAAGACTATGCATAGAAGGCACTGGAAAGAGGCCCAGAGCAGGGAGAAACTGAAAGGGAGGCGATTTTCGGAAGCAGGAAAGGCACAGGTTGATTTTTAGTTTTGTTTTTATTTTATAGAGACACAGTCTCACTCTGTGGTCCAGGCTGGAGGGCAGCGGTGTGATCTTAGCTCACTGCAGCCTCAACCTCCTGGGCTCAAGTGATCCTCCTGCCTCAGCCTCCCGAGTAGCTGGAACTACAGGCACATGCCACCACGTCCAGCTGATTTTTGTATTTTTTGTAGAGGCAGGATTTCACCGTGTTGCCCCCGCTGGTCTCAAACGCTGGGATTCAAGTGATCCACCGCACTGGCTTCCCAAAGTGCTGGGATTACAAGTGTAAACCACCACGCCCTGCCCGAATGTTTGGTTTTTATTGCTTTCACCTGAAGGCAGTCCCCAGTCAGCACTACTGCTGGTGCAAGGCCAGAAACCCGAAGTCTTACTGTGGCGAAATCAGAAAAGACTCTTCAGGATGACACCAGCAGCTAGAAAGCTATAAGGACGGCCAGGTGCGGTGGCTCACGCCTGTAATCCCAGCATTTTGGGAGGCCGAGGTGGGCAGATTGCCTGAGTCCAGGAGTACAAGTCCAGTCTGGCCAACATGTCGAAACCCCATCTCTTAAAAAAAAGAAAAGGAAAGACAAATGTTAGAGGGGCCTATCAGAAAAGAGAGAATCATAGTGGGGGGACCCACATTTTGAGAGTGGCTCTATCAAACCTCTGGCTGGCGGCCTAACTACACAACACAAAGAGCAGACTCCAAGCAGCGCAGCTCCGCCTAAGAGAACCAGACAGACATGGTAGCGGCTGTCCAGCGGGCTAACTTCCTACTGAAACAAAAACTGACCAAGAAATCAATATTCTTCAGATGTGCCCAGCGGAACCCAGAGTCTGCCCAACAGATTGTTCACAAAGTCCAGGGTAGAATGCAAAATTATTAGACATTCCCATAAACAGGAAAATCGAATCCATCTTCAAGAGGAAAGTCAATCAATGGACACCGACCTCAAGTGGATTCAGATACTGACATTAGCTCAAGGTCCTAAAAGAAAATATTCGCTAAGTTTCCATTATTTATTGTTCAGCCCTAGACTATGAGTCCCGTCAGGGCAGGGACCTTTTTGATTTTGTTCCTTGCAATATCTCCAGCACCTAGAATAGCAAACGGCCCATAGAAAATATCCCCCCTAAACAAACGTGGGGTAATGTGGGATTTTCCCCTGGATTTGAGGCCCCTCCTTGATGAAGTGAATGAGGACAGAGAACAAAATCATTACCATTCTCTTCTCAACAGAGGGCATGGTTTCATGGTCATGAATTAGTAGTAGCTGTTATAGACAAGTGACTTTGATCTCAGATTACTGCCAAAAAGAAAGCATGTAGAATAGCCATTCTGAAACTCAATGGTCACCATTTTTCCAAAAAAAACCTCAGGTTCTTCATGATTTATTAGAGTTTCTCTATATATAATATATATTACATAAATATATATAATTATTATATGTAAATATACCTGTGTGTGTATATATATACACATCCATATTTGAGATGGAGTCTCGCTCTGTTGCCCAGGGTGGAGTGCAGTGGTGTGATCTCAGCTCTCTGCAGTCTCCGTCCCCTGCCAGGTCCAAGTGATTCTCCTGCCTCAGCCTCCGGAGTAGCTGGGGTTACCAGCACTTGCCACCACACCCAGCTAATTTTTTGTCTTTTTAGTAGAGACGGGGTTTCACCTTGTTGGCCAGGCTGCTCTCAAACTCCTAATCTCAGGTGATTTGCCCACCTCAGCCTCCCAAAGCGCTGGGATTACAAGTGTAAGCCACCACCCCACCTGTAATTATATATTTTAATAACTATATGTAATTATTATAGATTTATAGATAATGTATATTTATACATAATTATATATTTATAGATTATATATATTTATACATAGTAATTATAAATTTATAGATAATATATTTATCTATAATTATATGTTTTTATAATCATTATACATATTTTTAATAGATGCAATAGTCATATATATAAATTCTAGAACCTAGGTATTTAATTTGTGGTCAATTTATAACAGGATACACAAGGAAATTATGATGTTTAAGGTTAAACATGAAGTTTTATAGGGAGGTTAATGATTGAGGTGGCTGTTTAGGTCACCTGCTTTGTTTTCTGGATAAACGTTTTTCTGCCATGGTCAACGCTTGGGATGTGGCTACCCTTTGCCTGGACTTCACATAGAACCTGAAATACTCCCCTCCAGGGGCTTCTCAGCCTGCCCTTTCAATATCTAAGCACCTGCGGGCGCACGCGCTGACCAGTCAAAATGGACATGAGCCGAGCACCAACCAGTCAGAAGCCACGCCAGCTCTGACGAACCGGTCCGGCTGTGCCTGCGTCCTACATGGCATGGGATTCCGGAACGTGTCCTGGTCACCTGTTCCCTGTTCTAAGAGGATTTCAGGACCACCTCCAGCTCTGCCAACTGTTAGAGCATATGGGTTTGCACTCAACCGGCAGCCCAGGGCAACTGCCCTCCAAGTTTTTGTCTAGGAGAATTATCTCAAAATTCCTCACCCAGTGCTCACAGTGTTGGAAAAATAACTACCCAGGGAGTGAAGCCAAGAGAGTTTTCTCGTGTGTGTGTGTGTGTGTGTGTGTGTGTCAGATGGAGTCTCACTCTGTTGCCCAGGCTGGAGTGCAGTGGCTCAATCTCAGCTCACTGCAACCTCCACCTCCCAGGTTCAAGAGATTCTCCTGCTTCAGCCTCCCGAGTAGCTGGGGTTACAAGCCTGTACCACCACACCCACCTAATTTTTGTATGTTTAGTAAAGATGAGGTTTCATCATATTGGCCAGGCTGGTCTCGAACTCCTGACCTCAAATGATCCACCAGCCTCAGCCTCCCAAAGTGCTGGGATTACGGCATGAGCCACAGAGACTGGCACCAATCTATTTTTCTTAACCACCAATAAAGCTGTTATTAGTAGTGGGCCACCCCAGGCTTTCGCCTCCAGTAAATGCACAGGGTCTGATGTCACGGACTCTGTGTCCTCCCCTCACTCCTGGCTCCATCCTTGCCTTTCTGGCCTGGTTCTCCCTTTGTCTTGTTTTCTTTGTCTATTTATTTTTCATTTAATTATGTCCTGCAGTTGGATACTCATCTCTGCACACCACCCTGCATCCTCCCTGGAAGAGGTGGAGAACACATAAACGGATCCTAAGTGTTGGGTTTCTGCGGTGCACCAGGGCTCTCTGAAGTCGGCTCCTTTATGACATGCTTCAGCAAGCACCAGCTCTCACATCAGCAATTTCACTGTCTTTGAAAACCAGGAGATCACTCTGCCTGGGCAAAGGGACGGTGCTGGTAAACGGACTCGATGTTGCCGCGTTACGTATTCACGTAATCGCATTATCTTCTGGATACCACATAAGGGGAGGCGGGAAAAGAACAGGGCCACGGCTCTGTTTGAATCCAAACATGCGTTGCTCTTTCTACACACCCCATGGACCATCTTCAGGCTCAAAGGCAGAAAAGGGAAGACTCAGGGCGTTGGACAATCTCACTGGAGCTTAGGTGTCTTAAATTTCTGCTGGTATAATTCCGTTTTCCTCCGAATCAGTGACTACAAGAGGGAAAGGAACCTGCCCCTGGCAGCAGTCTTTGAGATACTGATCGCCCTCCGGCAGCCCCCTGACCAGGTAGCAGCCTGAACTGCCCCAGGGCCAGGAAAATAGATTAACTGCCATCCACACAAGAGCAGCACATCCACCAGACAGCAGGAATTCCACCAAGGGGTCTCCTCCCAACTCTTGGCATGTATCAGCTGTGCCGTATAAACAGGAATGAAATAGAAACAGGGGAATAAAAAACCCAAGAGTCTCCCACACTGCCCTTGAGTTTTTCAGTTTACCATGGACTCCACATATTATGCCAAGGCTGGGAGCCCCCCAGGATCAGGATACAATGCCCTGCTACCCCACCCTGGGTGCTTGCAGCTGTTAAGTGGAAATCCATGGAAACCCCAAGAAAAACACCTGAGCACAGTGGCAGAGGCTCCAGAAAACTCTCAGCCTTGGCATTTGGGAATTATTCTGAGCTCTGCCCCCCAGCTTCTTCAGCAGAAGCATCTCAGGCTTCAGATGAATGTACAACCTAGCTGGGTCTCGGGGTGGCAAGGATCCAGGGCTAGAAAACCAATGCAGATGCTGCCATCCGCTGACAGGGAGGCCTTATGGGATCTGATTCCAATGAAATATGCCTCGGAGACGGGACACAGGGGATCACGCCTGCAATCCAGAGCTTTGGGAGGCCAATGTTGCCTTGGGCCAGGAATTCCAGACCAGCCTGGGCAACATAAAAAGGCCCCATTTCTCTAAAAAAAATAGTAATAATAATTAGCCAGGCATGGTGGTGACACACACCTATAGTCTCAGCTACTCCGAAAGCTGAGGAAGAGAATTAATTGAGCCCAGGAGTTCAAAGCTGCAGTGAGCTGTGATCATGCCACTGCACTCCAGCCTGGGTGACAGAGTGAGACTGCACATTGGATTGCACAAATCTCTTCCCGTTTTCCAGTCCACTCTCTGCTTTCCACCTCACCCCCAAATCAAGGAAGAGTGCTTAATGTTAACAAATAGGGCTGGCCGCTGTGGCTCACACCTGTAATACCAACACTTTGGAAGCCCAAAGTGGGCAGATCACAAGGTCAGGAGTTTGAGGTCAGCCTGACCAATATGGTGAAACCCCGTCTCTACCAAAAATACAAAAATTAGCCTGGTGTGGTGGCGGGCACCTGTAATCCCAGCTACTCGGGAGGCTGAGGCAGGGGAATTGCTTGAACCTGGGAGGCAGAGGTTGCGGTGAGCCAAGATTATGCCACTGCATTCCAGCCTGGGCAACAGAGCGAGACTCCGTCTCAAAAAAAAAAAAAAAAGGAAAATAACATTTCTTCTTTTTTAGGATAAAAATAATTTACAGGCCGAGCATTGGTGGCTCACACCTGTAATGCCAACACTTTGGGAGGCTGAGGCGGCAGGTCACGGGATCAGGAGGTCAGACCAGACTCACCAACATGGTAAAACCCCATCCTACTAAAAATACAAAAATTAGCTGGCGTGGTGGTGCGCACCTGTAATACCAGCTACTTGGGAGGCTGAGGCAGGAGAATCATTCGAACCCAGGAGGCGGAGGTTGTAGTGAGCCGAGGTCACACCATTGCACTCCAGCCTGGGTGACATTGCAAGGCTCTGTCTCAAAAAAAATTTTTTTTACAAAGAATGGTAGAATTAGTTACCGGAGAGATCTTTCCAGGAGGAGAGGTAGTAAGGTGAGCTTTCTTAGCTATAAGACCATGGAGGGCTCCCACATCCTAAGTGCTAAGGACTAAAAGCATCACTCTTTCTGAAAACGAGTGGTCCTCCACCTCCCCACAGAGCAGAACAGCAGGAGAAACTTTCTTGCTGCATTTCTGCACTTCATGGGAGGCCCAGACAGTCAATAACCAGCTCGTTGCTGATGAGGCAATCAGGAAATGGCCCTAGTTGAGCTAAGGAAAATTTGGCTGCTTCTTTGGGTTTTCAAAAGTCAGGGTAGGGGCCACTCATGGTGGCTCACGCCTGTGATCAGGAGGCTGAGGTGGGAGGATTACTTGAGGCTAGGGGTTTGAGACCAGCCTGAGCAACATAGCAAGACCCGGCCACTGAAAAAAAGAAAGTTGTGTTTGTTTTTTTTTAAATTAGCTGGATGTAGTGGCATGTGCCTGTAGTCCTGGCTATTCAGAAGGTTGAGGTGGAAGGGTCACTTGAGCTCAGGAATTCAAGGCTGCAGTGAGCCATGATTGCACCATTGCACTCCAGCCTGGGCAACAGAGCAAGATCCAGTCTCTAAGGGGAAAAAAGGCAAGAAATAGGAGACGCCCAAAGGATTATAAATTGTTCTATTATAAAGACACATGCACACGTATGCTCACTGTGGCACTGTTTACAATAGCAAAGACCTGGAACCAACCCAGATGCCCATCAGTGATAGACTGGACAGGGAAAACGTGGCACATATACACCATGGAATACTACGCAGCCATAAAAAACGATGAGTTTGTGTCCTTCATAGGGACATGGATGAACCTGGAAACCATCATTCACAGCAAACCGACAGAAGAACAGAAAACCAAACACCACATGTTCTCACTCATAGGCGGGTGTTGAACAGTGAGAACACGTGGACACAGGGAGGGGAGCATCACACACTGCAGTCGGTTGGTGGGGAATGGGAGGGACAGCAAGGGGTGGGGAGGGATAACACGGGGAGAAATGCCAGATATAGGTGACGGGGGGATGGAGGCAGCAAACCACGAAATAGGAAACCAGCCAGCAGAGATAATGGAGGAGAATGTGGTGGGAGCTCATCTCCAACAGCTTTCCTGGGCTTGAACGTTCTGTCCCCAGACCAGCGACGGTGAGTAACTGTGCCTCCTAAGTGTAAACACTGGAGAGACGCAGGGCCCCATTCATCCACGCCTCCCTTGGCCGCAGGGGCCTCCTGGAAGTGGACAGATGGGTTTTCTTCCCCTGGGACCACAATGTGCAGGCCTGGAGGGCCTCAGGCAGCAAGGGAGGGAGGCAGCAGGCGCGGCGGACAGGCCAGCAGCGCTCGGAGAATTTGTGAATGTGCTGTCCCATTTAGGACTCTCTGGAGAATTCCAGGAGCCAACCCTCAGCCGCCGTTTGACAGAGCCACTTTTCATTTTCCCTGGCTTCGGCACAAGCAAATGCACACAGGCGAAAATCAGTTAATAACTATGCACATTTTCTAATAAATTTTAACAATTTAAGAGTGCGGTACAGCTTTATTATAGCTTTTATTTCACTACACTAATTCAGCGCGTAATAACCTGCCAGAAACACAGAATTCACTTGACATATGCTCTGAGTGCCAAGATAATGGAATAAGCTCAAGAGGAGTCTTGGGTCTCACCCAGCTGGGCGCTCCCCGTTCCCTTGGGGAGTGGCGAAGGGGCACTGGCCTGAGTGCCTGCAAGGGAAATGTGACCTATGACACGCTCCCCAGCCTGGGGCCGCATGGCCAGCTTCCCTGTGGTTTGCTTTCCATGGAAGGCAGGAAGCCGTAGAAGCACAGACTGTGCTGTATTTAATGACAGCCTGGTTCCTGGGATCAGTCCCAGAGCTCAGGCTGCCACACTGCTGATAGGGCTTGGCCGTGTCCCCACCCAAGTCTCATCTTGAATTGCAGCTCCCATAATCCCTGCGTGTCTGGGAGGGACCCACTGGGAGGTCACTGAATCATGGGGGTGGTTCCCCCGTACTGTTCTCATGACAGTGACTAAGTCCCAGGAGGCCTGATGCTTTTACAAGGGGGAGCTTCCCTGCACAAACTCTCTCTAGTCTGCTGCCATGTAGGACATGCCTTGTGCCTTTCAGCTTCTGCCCTGATTGTGAGGCCCCTCCAGCCACGTGGAACTGTAAGAAGTCCATTAAATGTCTTTTTAACTTACCCAGTCTCAGGTATGTCTTTATTAGCAGCGTGAGAACAGACAAATACGACTGCATTCCTTGAGTCTCTTGGTGACTAGGAGGTGAAATGGTGCTGATCTTCGTGGGCCTGGCAGCTGGCCACCCACACCTCATTCAGGCCTGACCCAAGGGAAACAAGCTCAGGTGACAGAAGAAGATGCTTGCTTCCAGGGGCCCCAGCCTAGCCTTTCTGCCTCCCTCCCTGCCTGCTCTGGGCACACCCCCTCTTGAATAATGTTCTCCAAGTGTGGCACTCTGAGAAGCAGCCTCAGCGTCACCTGGGAAAGCTGCTGAAGCTGCAAATTCTTAGCCTCTTCCCAGCTCTACTGAACCAGAAATTCAGAAGGGGTGGGGCCTAAGAAATCTGTGTCTTGACAAAACCTCTAGATGAGCCTGGGCAACATAGCGAGGCCTCGTCTCTACAGAAAATAAAATATTAGCCAAGCGTGGTGGCACATGTCTGTAGTCCCAGCTGCTTGGGAGGCTGAGCAGGGAGGACTGCTTGAGCCAAGGAGGTTAAGACTGCAATGAGTTGTGATTGCATCACTGCACTCCAGCCTGGTGACAAAGTGAGATCCTGTCTCAAAAAAAAAAAAAAAAAAAAAGGAACCTCTAGATGATTTTGGTGCATGCTGAAATTTTAGAAACACTCAAGTTTTAGAGATTCGGAGGGAGAGTTGGGAAAATGCCTGCAAGTGCAGAGTTCTGGAAATACAGTCAAGTAGTCTGGAGATCCGGGGTGCAGCTCTGCTGTTCTCTCTTACCTTTCCGGAAACCATGGGTCTCAGTTTTTTCATTTGGAAAATAAAAACACAAGGTGGACACTCATTAAGTGTGTGAGTGCGCACACACGCGTACACACACGCACACAAACACGCGCACACACACATGCACACATGCGTGCACGCACGCACACGCACACATGGACGTGCACACGCACACACACGTGTACAAACATGCACGCATGCACACACACAGGCACACATGCACACACGCACACACACGCGCACACACATGCAAATGTACCTAGGTTTTTGCTTGCTTTAACTATCTTTTCTCTCCTCTTTATCTTTTGCCTTTCTTTCTTCCTTTCTTCCTTTCCTTCCTTCCTTCTTTCCTCCCTCCCTTTTTACTTTTTCTTTCCTTCTTTCCTTCCCTTCTTCCTCCCTCCCTTCCTCCTTCCCTTTCTTCCTCCCTCCTTCTCCTTCCTCCTTCCTTCTCTTTTTCTCTTTCTTTCCTTCTTCCTTCCTTTCTTTCTCTCTCTTTTTGAGACAGTCTCACTCTGCTGCCTAGGTTGGAGAGCAGTGGTGCAATCACGGCTCCCCGCAGCCTTGACCTCCTGAGTTCCAACGACCCTCCCACCTCAGCCTCCCAAGCAACTGGTTCTATAGGTGTGCACCACCACACCCAACTAATTTGTTTTTCTGTTTATTTTTTGTAGAGACGAGGTCTTGGTATGTTGCCAGGCTGGTCGAAACCCCTGACCTCAATCAAGCAATCCCCCTGCCTCAGCTTCCTGAGTAGCTGATTCTCCCAGCTGTAGTCCCACACACCACTATGTCTGGCTAATTATTTTTATTTTTGTTTTTTGTAGAGATGGATTCTTGCTACGTTGCCCAGGCTGGCCTTGAACTCCTGGACTCAAGCCATCCTCCCACCTAAGCCTCCCAAAGTGTTGGGATTACAGACATCAGCCTTGCCTGGATTTCTTGACTACCTATTTCTCCAAAACATGACTAAGTCTCTTTCATTCTATCAAGAAATAAACAAAATCCTTCCTTATGTTTTGCAAGGTCTTCTAACCTGCCATCTTTTCTCTCCCTCCCGTGAGAACAGACCGTCTTAAAATCGTAGTCTCCGGGTGGAGGCGTCGCAGCAAATCTCTCACTCCCTCCTTGACCTCTTCCCGCAATCTGACTGCTGCCTTCCTCACTCCAGGAACCTGGCTGGCTGCCTCCTGCTTTCTAACTCCGAGGGACACTTCCTGGCCTTATGTTGCTTCATCTCACTGGCACTTAACATTCCATCCTCTCCAGATTCCACCTTCTGACTGCCCCTGGTTGGGCTTCAATCAGCGCAAATAACTGCCACTCTTCGTGTTTTTATCCTTAGTTTATAAGTCTATATTTTACCTTTTGGTACACACACATACATTTGCATGCTCTCCAAAGTATGTTATGGAAAGGGGCAAGGTAGAGGCCACCTAACTTTTCAGCATTCCTTAAGTGAAACCTCAGAAGAAAATCCAGTTGACCCTCAAACCCTGTGGGGGCTAGGGGTGCTGCTCCCCCTACTCCAGGCAGTTGAAAATCTGCATACACCTTTTTTTTTTTTTTGGAAACAGTGTATCACTCTGTTGCTAAGCTGGAGTGCAGTGGTGCCATCACAGCTCTCTGCAGCCTCCTGGGCTCAAGTGATCCTCCTGCCTCAGCCTCCTGAGTAGCTGTAACTACAGCCACACGCCGTCAGAACTAGTTAATTTTTAAAATTAATTCTAGAGATGAGGTTTCACCATGTTGCCCAGGCTACCCTCAGCTTATGCAATCCTCCTGCCTCTGCCTCCCAAGGTCCTGGGATTACAGGCATGAGCTCCTAGCCTAGTCACGTACGACTTTCGAATCTCCAAAAACCTGACTGCTAATACCCTACTGTTGACTGGATAAGCCTTACTGATAACGTGAACAGTTGATCAACACATATGCTGCGTGTTAGATGTAATATATTCTGTATTCTTACAATACAGTAAGCTAGGGAAGAGGAAATGTTATTGAAATACCATGAAGAAGAAAAAATACACTGACTTCATTAAAAGGAAGCGGATCATCATAAAGGTCTTCATCCTGTCTTGCTCACCTTGAGGAGGCTGAGGAGGAGGAAGAAAAAGAGGGCTGGTCTTGCTGTGACAGGCATGGCGGTGGCAGAAGCAGATCCATGTATAAGTGGCCCTTACGGTTCAAACTCGTTTTGTTCAAGGATCAAACTGTATTCTTTTTGAATTAAATGCCAGAAAGCTTTGGTTTTCCTTGAGGAACTAGCATATCATCTCACAGACAACAAAACTCCGACAGCAATTCCCAAAATAGCTTAAAGCAGGCAAACGGTTCATGTCGGTCCCTGGGGAGGGAGCCAACGGGAACTGATCACGGGAGTGGCACTGGGGCGTGGGCTGGGCCCTATTTCTTGGTCTGAGCCCTGGTTAGGTAGCACCCAAAACACCCAAAACCCAAATATGTACTGACCCATACAATTATGATCTGAGAGAATAGGTAATTTTTTTAAAGAAATTCTCATTTCCGTTTTCTGACTGGAAAGTTCTGATCAGATTAGTGGCTCGACTGTATTCTTACAGAATTTCATAACCAGCCAGGCACAGTGGCTCATGCCTGTAATCTCAACACTTTGGGAGGCCAAGGTAGGAGGGTCACTCGAGGCCAGGAGTTTAAGACCAGCCTGGACAACATAGTGAGACTCTGTCTCTCAAAATTAAAACAAAGTAGAATCTGACAAGGCACAGTGGCTCACGCCTGTAATCCCAGCACTTTGGAAGGCTGAGGCCGGCGGATCACTTGAGGCCAGGAGTTCAAGATCAGCCTGGCCAACATAAGGAAACCGCATCTCTACTGAAAATGCAAAAATTAGCTGAGTGTGGTGTCTCTCGCCTGTAATCCCAGCTACTATGGAGGCTGAAACAGGAGACTGACCTGAACTCAGGAGGCAGAGGTTGCAGTGAGCCGAGACCACCACTACACTCCAACAGCAATAGAGTGAGACTCTGTCTCAAAAACAAACAGTAATGAAAATGAAATGAAATAGAATCTTATGACCTTTATTTCTGCATTCTGCTTTCTGCCTTGATCTTGCTCCTCTGTTCTAAATTATGTTTTAGAATACAAACTTTTAGCACAAAATGTTATATGTTTATGATCATATATTTTATATTTCATTATATATACATGTCAAAAATGGTATCCAAAATGCTTTACAGGAGTAGACAAGTTATAAATAAACATTCTTTCGAGTATGGTAACACCTGTCTTTTGCTTCCATGTTCTTTATGCCTGGCATACAGCAGTCGCTTGATGAATGCTGAAAGAAAGAAACGTTTATCTGTGAAGAAGAAGAGAACGACAGAACAAAAGCTAAGGGAGTCCGTGGAAGCTAAGGGAAGGTTCTTTTTGAGATGAGAAAGAGCTTAGCAGACCTATAGGGAAGCGAGAAGAAGCCAGGAGAAAGAGACAAGTTAAAAAATGGGAGAATGAGGGTCGGGCGCGGTGGCTCACGCCTATAATCCCAGTACTTTGGGAGGCCGAGGCAGGAGGATCACCTGAGGTCAGGAGTTCGAGACCAGACTGGCCAACATGGTGAAACCCCCTCTCTACTAAAAATATATAAATTAGTCGGGCATGGTGGCATGTGCCTGTAATCTCAGCTACTTGGGAGGCTGAGGCAGGAGAATCACTGGAACCTGGGAGGCAGAGTTTGCAGTGAGCTGAGATCGCACCACTGCACTCTAGTCTGGGCAACAGAGCAAGACTCCATCTCAAAAAAAAAAAAAAAAAAAAAAAGGGAGAATGAGCTATGAGTCTTGGTGCCAGGAGAGACGAGGACGTAGAATACAGAAAGGGGGCAAATCATCCTGAACAAGGAAGAAGGAAGACACCTGCTTCTCAGCCTCCTGGGCGGCTTTCTGGTCATCTTTTCCCCTGTAAATAGCTGTGACGCCTCAGGACTCAGTCCTTCGGCCCTTCCCTCTCCCGATGATCTCATCCAAGACGGCTTTAAATACCATCTGTACTCTGACGATTCCAAGGCTGTCTCCAGCCCAGATCTCTCCCGTGAACCCCAGACTGCCCACTCAACATGTCCACCAGGAGCCTCCACAGACGTCTCTAATTTAACATGAGAAACACCCAACTCCTGCTCTCCTCCCAAACCTGCTCCGCCCACAGCCGGCCCCGTGTCAGGCCGAGGAAGCTTGAGTCATCCTCGAGTCATCTCACACAAGTCTCCCAGCCGTCAGCACGTCCCATCGCCTCCATCCTGGGGAAGCAAAGCGCTCAGCATCCAAGCATCCAGCAGAGCTCCCCACGGTACCCCGCTGGCCAGCCCCCATACCCTCTCGCCTGGGTTATATGTTCACCTCCTGGCTGGTCATCCTGCCCCCACCTTGCCCACCCACAATCCTTCCTCAACACAGCAGTGAGGAGGATCTTTTTCAAATGTTTAAAGCCCAGCACTGCCTCCCATCTCACTCAAGGCAAAAGCCACTATTCTTACAACAAAGCCTCCCAGAGTGTTCATTCTGCGGCCATCTTCGTTGATTTGTGATTGCATTTTATTTGGGGTTGCACACACACACCCACGCCTCATCGCTGTTGGGACCTCACCCTCCTCCTCGGCTGTCTTTCTCCCATGGTGTGCGTCACCGACGTGCAATTTAACTTTCCGTGTCTTACTGTTTTGTCTTCTTCACTGCCTGGGAGTCCCACAAGAGCGGGGATTTTTTATGTTGTGTCCCCGCCACGTCCCTGGTGCCCAGGACACAGCTTGGTATAGGATTGATGCTCAGTGCGTAGTTGTTAAATTCAATTTTCCAAGGTAATTCCGTTTCTTAAAAACCTTCATCGACTCCATGTCCTTCAAAATGAAGTCCCCTCTTTCAGGCACCCAGGGTCCCTTGGGATCTGACCCCTGCCAGCTCTCCAGCTTCTTCTGTCATCACATGACCCCCCGTAGCGGTCAGACAGATTTGCTCACTCCCTCTAGTGTGTCTTTCGCCTCTGTTCTTTGCGCACGTAGCTTCTTCAGCCGAGGATGTGACCCCATGGTCTCCTCTGCTGGGACTCCGTCTGGGGATCATCTACTGGATCATGATCCCAAGGCCAAGGTCATTATCCTCCCACAGTCCACCGGACTCGTGCCTCTCATAGCCTATGACACGTACTATTTTTTTTTTTTTTTTGATACAGAGTTTTGCTCTTGTTGCCCAGGCTGAAGTGCAGTGGTTCAATTTCGGCCCACTGCAACCTCCACCTCCTGGGTTCAAGCAATTCTCCTGCCTCAGCCTGGCAAGTAGCTGGGATTATAGGCACCTGCCACCACGTCTGGCTAACTTTTGTATTTTTGGTAGAGACAGGGTTTCACCATGTTGGCCAGGCTGGTCTTGAACTCCTGACCCAGATGATGCAACCACCTCAGCCTCCCAAAGTGCTGGGACGACAGGACACACACTATTTACCCACCTATCCCTTTACTTGAGAATAGGGGCAGCCAATCTCATGTGGCTGCCTCCAACCCCTAGCTAGAGAGACCCTCTGTGAATGTCAGGTGCTAGTGCTGGTATTCGTTTTGATGATGATGACTGTCTTTGATATATACATATATATATTTTTTTGAGACCGAGTTTCTCTCTTGTCGCCTGGCTGGAGTGCAGTGGTGCAATCTAGGCTTACTGCAACCTCTGGAAGGTGGCGGTTGCAGTGAGCAGAGATCTCACCACTGCACTCCAGCCGGGTGACAGAGCGAGCGAGACTCCGTCTCAATCAATCAATAATTTAAATATATATATATATATTAAATCAATGGCTCTCCCCAGTAGGTACTAAGTGTCTCTACGCAAATCAGCTCACCCTTTCTAATGGACTGATGTACTGACAGACTCGTTCTATGCACCAGAGTAACAGTTGGAGTTCCTCCTTCCATTCAGAGCTGCTCTCCCCTTTCAGAGCCTCTTCTTCAAAACATGAAAAGAAGGAAGCTGCACATGAAGACGGAAGCTGCCAGCAATGAGACGCTCCTGGGGCATTCCTGGGGTCCGCGGGCACCCGGTCCGGGTTCCAGCGCAGGAGACATTCTTTTTTATTACAGTTCAAATTGCCCCACAAATGGATACACCTTAATCCAGATTTATTACAGTCATGAGACTCTTTGATCTAAATGGCTCGGCTGTATTTCTTAAGTAAACTGAGTGAGAATTCGTTTTGCTTAGTCATTAAAAGCCACCTACACTGAAGGTTACGTGTCCACAGGCCAGCGTGTATTCATTCAATAAACTTTTACATTGCTCCCATGCCAGGCCAGGCCCTGTGCTAGCTTTTGGGAGACAGACAGTGACAGGGAAGAGGTCATATCTACCCTCAGAAAAGGCACAGTCCAGCGGTCAGTGCGGGAGTCACCGCAGCTATTTAAACAGTGCAGTCCCTTGTGTTAGTGTTGACTGAATTCAAGGCAGCCGCACTTGAAAGAGGAAATACTCCTTTATACCAGCTACATGCACAGACTTTAGCTAAATGACTCTGTTGAATCCTGACAACGTTACCATATCACAGACGGAGACACTGACGCCCAGTGAGATTCATCACCAGCCCAGGCTACATGCTCTTGTGTGATGAAGCCGAGATTCCAACGAAGGCCTGTTAGTCCCCAAAGGCCATGCCTCTCCCACCACCCTGTAAGCCAAGAGCCTGCCACGGCCATTAAAGGAAGGTCAGTGGACCACAGTGTCGTGGGGATTGAGGGACAGGAGAGATTGATGGGTGAAACACCACCGCCATTAAAAAGGAAGGTCAGCGGACCTCAGAACTGCACAAAGTGGCCAGGTCTAAACAAACTCCACTGGCACCTGTTTACAGCTTTGTGAAAGCCAGCAGCCACCCGGTGAATTAAACACACACACACACACACACACACACACACACACACACACACCCCATTAACTTGTAAAGAAAATTTGACGCAAAGCAACAGTCTACTTAATTACTTCTTGTTAATGTGCCCAGCTGGTCCAAGAACACAGTTATCCCAAGCCCCTCTTGGCTTCCCGTAGAAAGTTGGAGAAGGGTGTTGACCCTTGGGCCACCAGGCAGCAGAGGAAGAAGTGCTGACAGCTGTGTAGATGACGTTTCTCCACTGAACCGTCTGTGAGCTCAGGGAACTCACCTCGGTCCATTTATATCCCCAGCTCCTGGAGAGAACCTGACCCTCACAGAGCAGCTGAGAGCACGGCCTTTAAAAAGGACCTCAAAACCCCAATGCCACCCTGCCAAAGCCTCCTTCCTCCAATCAGCATGACCAAGGCCTCCATGTCCAAGCTCCTCTTTGCAGGAAGCATCTCTCCCGAGGTTCCTCCTTTAGAATCTTTAAATCAGCCACACAGATCCACCGACGGGCATGAGCTAAGAATTCACCCCACCAGGAGCTTCACTCCCAGACTCACAATGGCCTCTCCTAACCAGAGGGTTTCTGACACAGCGGAGATTTAGATGATTCAGATCAAACAAAACGCATTGCACCCCCAGTGTCTGGGAAGCAGACAGGCTGACTTCCAGGACATTCACCCAGAGAAAGTGCCCATCCTTGGCCACGGGATTGCAAAGGGATTTAGCTGCAAATACATGTTCAAGGGAACAGTTCAGGACTCTGCAGGCAATCACTTCGGGGGGAAATCCCTACTCACGTGAGCTGTGTTTTGGCTCAGATCCCTCTCCAGACTTGAACGGGGATGTTAACCACTCAGCATTTTAAAGCCCTTGGACAATTCAGTAAAAGCACTTTCCCTCTCAAGCTCCTCCCCCAGCTGGGGAATTGGAAGTCCTTAGAAGCCCTGCTCCCACACGTCCCTGGGACCCCTGGAGACTCAGGACCCCCGTCACTCAGGACGATGAAAACGCCTCCGTCTACCTGAGTCTGACTTTCAGGGATGTCTGTGAAGTCGTGTCTAGCTGACGGGAAGGAAATCTTTCCTTTGGGTATGACTCGGGAAGAGCATTTCGCCCAGAAGACACCCCGTGGGGGTCAGAGACAAATCAATGACAGATTTGCAGATAGATGTTCCCTGGGCCCAAGTACAATTCACACAAGGCAACATTCAAAAAAGATAAATCTCCTCCTTCTCTCTGCCAGGCTAGAGCAGGTTCCTGAATCAAAACAACTCTGCCACCGAACCTGAGACTCAGCTAGAAGTGAGCTTCCTCAAAAGGTACAAGGGACAGGGTCAGGAATTCCGGAAATCATACAGCAAGCATTTGAAGAAGCAGCTTTCAGAAAGTAAAGAGCGGCGGAGAATGAGGGCAGGGGCGGGGAGGGGGACAGGTGTCGCGGCCAGACCTTCCTCTGGGACGATTTACAGGGAGAAAGTTGTATGGAATGAGTTTTCCAGTAACACAGGAGCGCAGCCACACGGCCATCTTCCCGGCCAGCGGCAGGGCATCCATGTGGTAAGCAAGTCAAGTCAGGGTTATGCCCTTTTCATCATCTCCAAGGGGAAGGGACCCGGCCGGGAGGAAGCAGTTTTGCACGAGCCAGAGCTGAAAGAAGCGTGCTTCCCCGCTCCTGCAAAGCACTTTGACAGCTGGGTGAAGCTAGGGCCAAAACAAACACGCCAGGAGCCACCTCCAGATCTTCCTACCCCTCCCCTTCCTCCGAAACCCAGGAAAACTTGATTCTGTCTCAACTAAACACAAGCTGGGAAACTGGGGAGGAGGAAGAGGGGAAGAGGAAAGCAGAGGGGGAAGGCAGGCAGCATCCATGCAGTCAGTGATAGCACTGACTTAGAGCCACACAAGCTTCACAGTGTCATCGGCAAGGGTCATACCTCCTGCTGATCTCGGGGGCAATTCTCCAAGATCCATGGCTGGGAGTTCAGGAGAATCTCTAAGCCATCAGGAAGGAGCAGAGCACTGCAGCTCCCCAGAATGACGGACCGGGGCGAGCTTTAATTAACAGGGTCTGATGCCTCTTCTTTTTTGGTAACTGAGCAGATTTAAAGGGCTAGAGTCCCAATTTGAAGGGTGCCAGTGCTGCTGCCGTGGCTGCTGCCGTGTCTGCGCTGGCTGCTGCTCCCGCTGCTGGGAAAGCTTCCTGCAGCCGGCTCACTCCGGCAAGGAAATAGGACTGGGAAGGCGGAAAAGTGTGGCCAGAAACACCGGAGCCTCCCGGGCTGCACGGTCTGAATCGGAACCACAGGGCTGTGGACCCAGGCACTGCCTACCCCAGGGAGCACCAGTGTCCTGCTCACTGTCCTCCAGACCGAGGGAAAGAGCTGGGCTCTGTGAAGGCAGGGGACATCAGTGACACCCTCTTCAGACACAGAACTGCACAGGACACAGCCTGGGGAAAGTGGGAAACCTGGTCTATACTGTGTGCTCCTCTCCTGAGAGTATCGCCACTTATGTAAGCTGAATGCACACACACCCGGCCATCCACACACACACGTGCCTGCCCATTATACATACGCACCCGCCCATGTACACACACACACACACATCTGCCCATGCACAAACACACACACACACCTGCCCATGTACACACACACCTGCCATGTACACACCCATGCCTGCCTGTTATACATACACACTGGCCCATGCAAACACACACCTGCTTGTGCACACTCACATGTCTGCCATGCACACACACGCCTGCCATGCACACACCCATGCCTACTTGTTATACATACACACTGGCCCATGCACACACACACACCTGCCCATGTACACACATACCTGCCATGCACACTCACATGCCTGCCATGCACACACACCTGTTCATGTACACACACATGCCTGTCCATGCATATGCATACACATGCCTGCCTATGTACACACATACCACCCATGCAC